>NW_024114449.1:0-9996 GCF_003073215.2 Triticum urartu | reverse complement strand
AAATACTATTACCTCAATCCAATAGCGGAAGCAACAAGGTTGTGGTTTCCCATCAACACCAACGGCAAAGTTGAGTGTAGAAATCGTAACCCTAACGTATCACTTACTCGTCGTAAGAAACCTGCAACATAAGACGTTGCAGCCCGAAACGGGTCAGTACATTGATTGTACTGGCAAATTCACACCATAGAGAATAATGATGAACAAAGGCTATCACTACATGCATATTTGGCTGGTGGAAAAGCTCTATGGTTATAAGGTTTTTGCGTAAAGCCAATTTTTCCCTACTGCAAAGGAATAAGTTTATTTAACTATCATGGTGGTTGTTGAACATTGAGAATGGTTGACAACATTCTCAATCCCAATTAAAAATAATTAAAACCCAACAATATTCATTTAAAGTAACGTGATGAGATTCACATGATATTCAAGTACTAGATACTCAAGTTGTCCATAACCAGGGACACGGCTAATCATGATTAGTTTGTACACTCTGCAGAGGTTTGCGCACTTTTCCCCACATGACTCGATCGCCTCCGTTTGTTTTCTCGCACTACATGGTGTTTGAGAAACGGATGACCGAGACATAGTCTTTCAGAAGCGCTAGCACCTTACATGTGGGGTAGACCGTACCACCTATAACCCCTACATCTGCTAGTCCACCCCGTAAGAGTTCGCACAACTTAGTCAACTATGCCAGAGCCCATAGTAGCATGTGGCTGCACACGGAAGTTTCTAGCATGAAAGATCTTATGATCCCTTTGAGCCTGGGTGGCGGTCCGAAAAAAACCAGGCAAGTCCTGATAGACATCAGGTGCCTCAATCCACCCAGATGTGTGTTTAAGTTGCCACCTTAGTTAAACCATTAAAATTATCAATCTCACATCTGTCATGGATATCACTCACCCAATCCACGTCTACTAGCATAGCATGGCATAATAAGCAAACGTAGAAGTAACTCCCAAAGGTTTCATAATAATACAGGTAATAGGTACTACCTCATCTACTTCCCATCCCACAATTTAATTAGATTCTAATCATGCAATGTGTGAGGATTGATCTAATGCAATAAAACTGGGTTGTAGAAAAGGTATGATCAAAGTGTGAACTTGCCTGCAATGTTGATGAAGATGATTCGCACTTAAAACTCTTGATAGATCTACTCGTCACACTCCGGTCAATCTATCGTAAGCAAGCAATAGTAACCACACAATAAGTACTCATCTAATGCACAAGTAAAACTCGAACGAGAGAACGAACCAGAAAGTTCAACTTAAGAACTCCGGTTGCAAAGAAAGAACGAACCGAACAAACGACGGAAAACAAACGGCGGAAGAAAACAACTCGGTTCTAGCAAGTTGAAACTAGGTCAAAATTTTACCATAGCAAAACTTGTTCAAGTTGATTAGACGGAACGGCGGTTTCGAGACGAAACTCCAGGCGCTTGAATCACCTGATTCCGATAAACGGGCGAGAAGATAAACTAGAACGAAGATCGGATCTGAGATCGCGATCGCGGAATAAATCCGACGAAAAGAAAGAGACGAACGGTTAAACGAACGGGCGTCGTTAACTGGGAGTAATCGGTGATCACGTTCATTGAGACGAACGGTCCGAAAGAAGAACGAAAACCGATCTAGGGTTTTCGGAAAAAGAAACCAAAAAGAAAACGGAAAACCGATCTAGGGTTTCGGAAAAGAAACCGAAACGAAGAATCGGAGAGAAAAACCGGAAAAGAAAACCGGAACGGTTTCTTTTAAAAGAACCGAACCGCGGGGAAGAAAAAGAGAGGCGCGGGGCTACCTCCGGCGGGGCGGGGCGAACGGTGGCGACGGTGGCGTGGCGTAGGGCGGCGGCGTGGGCAAGGTGCGGCGGCGGCGGGTGAGGGGCGCGGGGTGGGGCGCAGCTTGGGGAGGAGAGGGGGTTTGGGTTTTTTTGGTGTGAGGAGAGGGGGGGTCTATGGGGGTATTTATATTGGTGAGGGGAGAGGTTTACTTGGGGTAGGGGACAAGAATTAGAGTAGGAATAGGAATAACGAAATAAGGAAAAAGGGGCAAGGGGCTACCCTAGAATCCTTTTAGGATTCGTAGAGCAAGAGGCGAGGCGGCGGCCGGCTCCTGCCTTGCCTGGCGCGCGTGAGGCTGGGGCGCAGCGGCCTGGCCTGGGCCTTGGTCCAGTTGTTTTTTTTACTGATTTCGCGCGCAGAAAAACAAAAGAAAACTAAACTAAACGGACTCCAAAATTCTAAAAGTAAATTTTCCCCGACTCCTAAAAATGAGTCGAACAAAATGAACTTTTCTCCGGACCTAAAATAAAATTTTTGAAAACGCGCATTTTTCCCTATCCAGTAAAATGCAAATAAACTCCGGAAAAACCAAAATTGATCTATTTATTAAATCTTCATTTTTCCTAAATTTTGGGAAAGTCATGTTATTCCCTCTCTCATATATTTTGACACCGGAAAAATAATTGAAGATGAAATAAATAAATCAAAAGATCTTCTTTTCAAATTCGAGAAAACTCTCAAATATGAAAATAACGAAATCTCCAACTCTCTCCGAAGGTCCTTGAGTTGCGTGAAATTTCTAGGATCGACCAAAATGCAAGAAAATAAGATATGCATGATGATCTAATGTATAACATTCCAAATTGAAAATAAATTCAAAAGAGCTTTGAATTTAATTCTTTGAAACTCCCAACTCATATTTCATATAATTTGAAGAAGTCGTTTTATCTTCTCTCGTGAAAATCATTGAGTCGCATAAAGTTTCAGAATTGGAATATTTCCAAATGAAATTCAATTATTTTTCAAACACCCTTTTCATTTTTAAATGGAATAAGTCATGTCATCTTCTCTCTAGGGTTTTGTGTTTGAAAAGAATTGAATTCATGGAGATCAGAAAGCAAATATGAAAGTTTGGGAAAGTCCTTTTATTCCCTCTCATTTAACTTTCAAAAGTTTCGAATTCACTCACTTTCAGACAATCAATCAAGCAATCAGTCAAATCTATCTATTTATTATAACATTCCAAAATTTAGAATTTTGGGATGTTACAAACCTACCACCCTTAAATGAATCTCGTCCTCGAGATTCGGAGAGGCTAGCAAGAAAAGGTTAGGGTTTGGGGGTCTCCTCAAAATCCTTGGATCGTCTCCGGGGTCTCGGGTGCTACCACCCTTAGAAGCATGGTTACAGCTCCATCGAAACTCATATACTTCATCCATATTGTTAACAGTGTCGGTCTTCTCAAATCCTTGAGAAAATTTCTCCTCTAAGCTCTTCCGGTAACGGCATAACCTTTTTCCTCAATTCTTTTGTCCTTTCCTCTTGGTAAGGTTATTCCGAGATTGGGTCTTCTTAACTGATGGGTCTGGCGCCAAGACTAAACAACTATCGATATCTCATGGTGGTCAACAATGTATGGTTTCTCCTGCAGGAAATGGGTCTGGGTTGATCCTCACCGTATAACCTACGGTTGGCAAAGCTGCCTTGTACAAGGGAAAAAAATACCTATACCATTCTAAGGTTTAAACAGGGTTTAATATCGTCGTCTCTCTACTATAGGCAAAGTCACTCAGATTTACCATCCCATATAGCAAGGCAAATAATAAGAGTAAGTCGGTATGGTGATCAATCCATCCCGCACCCAAATCATTACCATGTACACAGTTTAGCGAATCTCGCATACTAACACTTGGTCATTCCTCACAAGCATTGCAGAATTTCTCTTGTCGACGAACTAAGTT
Organism: Triticum urartu; assembly: GCF_003073215.2. Taxonomy (NCBI): domain Eukaryota; kingdom Viridiplantae; phylum Streptophyta; class Magnoliopsida; order Poales; family Poaceae; genus Triticum; species Triticum urartu. The sequence goes on along the minus strand of NW_024114449.1, from coordinate 6,249 downwards.
CGGATAATTCCATGGATTCTGCAAGCCAAACAAACATCTATCGTTCCTTCCCAACCCTCAGGTTTTGCGTAAACTCCTATAAAATCGTCTGTCGACAAAGGTATAACCTCTTCCAGGGTTTTTCCTTCAGCAAGAATGTGCTTGCTTCTTGGCAGGTCCTGGGGCCTATGGGTTATGGCCCATCTCATCACTTGTAAACCTTGAACTTATCCTTTGGGCAACTAGTCATTATTCCAACATCCAGCTTCCAGCTTCCTAGCATACTTAAATCATTCCAATTGTATTGTCTTCTTCCTTCTATTGGCACCAAACTAGGACATGAGTACTCAGACTTGTCATGGGGCTGCCATTGCTCCATATTACCAACATCATACCTCCTTTATATCCAATAGTAATTCATCTCTTCATCCTCGTGGGATTTCCCTCATACCGAGGTAAAACTTATACTTATGAAGTCCATATTCCACTTCGTGGAACATCATTATCCTTTCCGCGGTCAAGCGTCCTTACAGGGGAATATTGGCCATCTCTGCTTGGCACTTCTTCAACTGGGAAACGTGAAACACATCTTGAACTCCTGACAGTCCTTCGGGTAACTCAAACTTGTAGGCCACTTCTCTCATACGCTCCAAAACTCGGTATGGTCCTACAAATCTCGGGGCTAACTGTCCCTTAACTCCAATCCGTTTAACTCCTCGCAGAAGGGACACACGAAGACATGCTTGTCTCCAATTTCATATACTACCCCCTTGAGTTTTTTTTGAGTCTGCATAACTCTTCTGCCTGGACTGAGCTACCTTCAGTCTATCCCGAATCAACTTAACATTCTTTTCTGACTCCTTGATCACATTTGGTCCAAACAACTGACGGTCTCCAACTTCATCCCACATACTCTTGGGGTATCACACATATCGAGACAAAACTCGTATTTAGTTTGTCCGAAATCCACTCAGTGGAGTATGCTTATCTTTTCCAGGGGTCAACAGTTCTTACAGGGTACTACCACCCTTAAAATGTACAAACCTTCCATAGACGATATTTCTCTTATCCTCAAAATGGTCAAAATCTTTCCTCATAGAGTAACTCATAAAATCCAAATCAGTACCAACACTGCTAGCTTTATTGATTCTCAAATTATTACAATCTCCTGTTTCTCCATTACATGCCTCAACTCGACACCTCAATATAAAGGAAAATGTTCTCACTACTACGACTATATTTCTTCTGTTACACACTCAACTACTTATCACAAGTCTCCTTCTTCTTCGGACAATCTCTGGCAAAGTGCCCTGCTTCATTACAACGGAAACATATTACTTCTGATAAGTTTCGAGGTTTCCTTGTGATTATATAGCCTCCTGGGGTTCTTGGCTTCCTTTTTGGGAACTGTGGAGGTAGTGCCCGGACTCCTTGCACCTATAACAGGTGATATGACTCAGGTTCCTCCTGGAATCCAATCGGTTTCTCTTTCTGGACCCTTCCATACTAATCAGAGCTTCTATTTCCTGTGGGTCATACGCTATTTCCTCCGTCGGGAATTCTACTAGATCCCCATTCATACAATTCTGGGAGATGTGTCCTTCTTCTCCACATGAATAGCAAGACTTGGTGTAGGGTTTAATTGGTTCTTCTTTGGGCGTATCCTCCGCATATTCCTTCATCACAGGTTCTTCTAAACTTTCCATGAGAGCTCCTTTCATTGCTTCTTCCTTCTGCTGGATGGTTTTTTGTACCATGGGGTAAATGTGACATTGAGCAGGATAGTGGGTAGTCCCTTCACACAAGAAACAAGTAATCTTCCTAGTTGGGCATTCTTCAGCTGGGTGACTTCCTTCACAATTAGGGCATTCATCCTTGTGTTCTTTATGGTTGTGTCCGATTTCTCCACAAATCTTGCATGCACAAGGTTTCTTCATGTCTTTCCCATAAGGCTTCAACTTCTGGGACACAAACTGAGACTTTAGCAAGGTCAACTTAAATTCTTTCCAAGTGGTTACTCCTTGCCATCCATTGATGGTTTGGTACATCCTCCACCAAGTAGCAGCACCTCTTTCAAAGCATTGAAGAGCATATTGGGCCATATCCTTTCCGACTATAGGCTTGTTCTCCATATGATCCTCCATGTTCTGAATCCATCGGTCTGTCTCCAATTGACTCATCGGTCCAGAAAATACAAGCTCATCTCCATTCATCATCTATTGGGTCCATGGGTTTTGGGGTGAGATAAGAGAAATAGAGAGGGACGCACACAATGCAAACAACAGTTTTGAAAAGACAGATTTTTGTTGTGGCTGTCAAAAAACAACAAACAAATGACAGCTCACAAACGTCGCATCTAACGTAGGTGTATAACAGGGGTTTGGTCTTCTAAAGGTCAATAAATCTTCAACGTCTCCAAACTCTTCAAGTCTTGTTCATGCCTCCAATGGCTTCTTCCGATCGTGTTTGTCCTTCTCAATTTCTTTTGCCAGATCAATCTCTGTTGACGTGAAATCTCTCGTGACATCCTTTAATATTCCGGAGTTGCATTTCAAACTTCTGGTTTCAACATCCTTCACATGAACCATGGTCCTACTGTCCTTCAGTTCTTGACAAATCTCTGGTATCTCGAGGTTGTAGCTCCTCCAGCTTGGCTACTTCAACTTCTGGGTCCTAAGTTCTTCACGAAATTCTTGCTCGTCAAATACAACTTCCTGCATGTCCATCTTAACTTCTTGATGTAACACTCCAGATCCTGGTGATACACCAGCTAGGGCTAAAACTTCATCTTATGCTAGGTGCTCCATCAGCCTTCTACCATCCAATCCTTCCATGCATGCTTAACTCAGCATGGTGACAATAGCATATGCGGGCGATAACCTCATGGATAGCCATGGTTGTCATTTCCATGAGCTATCTCTCCATAGTTGATATCTCCTGCCTTAGGGTTTTCCTTGACAAATCCTTGAGTTCTTAACTCTACATGCTCCGGTCTTTCTCCAACACACCTTGATCTTGGGTATTGACAACTTCCATAGTCTGCCAAGTTCCATCAGGGTAGCAGTCCTAGGTCATACAAATCTGGGGATTCTTCAGAGCCTCCAAATCTCCTAGTCTTCAGAGTCTTCAACGGCTGTAGTTTCCATTATCATAATGTATGGAAAAATCTTCTTCATTCCGAATGGTCTTACTGGTCTGATATCCTGTACTTCTTGGAGTGGTCTCATCAGTCGAATCCTCGAGTGGTCAAAAGGGAAAAGGGTATGGTCTCACTAAAAACAATTTTTTGAATAAGCTCAGAAGAGAAGAGAGGTAAAAGATCTTTTTGAAAGGGAAAGTTGTAGAGAAAAATCTTTGCTATGGGCTTGCCAATTTCTAGGGTCACATCCTACAGTCAACATGTGCTCTGATACCATCTTGTAGCGACCCGACCCGAATGGGTCAAGTCTCTGTGCTTATGTGTCATCCCTGGATCAGTATGCTGACACACACAGTACTCGAAGGATTTATAACAGAGGTAAATCACATGTATAAAGTAACGTAAAATACTATTACCTCAATCCAATAGCGGAAGCAACAAGGTTGTGGTTTCCCATCAACACCAACGGCAAAGTTGAGTGTAGAAATCGTAACCCTAACGTATCACTTACTCGTCGTAAGAAACCTGCAACATAAGACGTTGCAGCCCGAAACGGGTCAGTACATTGATTGTACTGGCAAATTCACACCATAGAGAATAATGATGAACAAAGGCTATCACTACATGCATATTTGGCTGGTGGAAAAGCTCTATGGTTATAAGGTTTTTGCGTAAAGCCAATTTTTCCCTACTGCAAAGGAATAAGTTTATTTAACTATCATGGTGGTTGTTGAACATTGAGAATGGTTGACAGCATTCTCAATCCCAATTAAAAATAATTAAAACCCAACAATATTCATTTAAAGTAACGTGATGAGATTCACATGATATTCAAGTACTAGATACTCAAGTTGTCCATAACCAGGGACACGGCTAATCATGATTAGTTTGTACACTCTGCAGAGGTTTGCGCACTTTTCCCCACATGACTCGATCGCCTCTGTTTGTTTTCTCGCACTACATGGTGTTTGAGAAACGGATGACCGAGACATAGTCTTTCAGAAACGCTAGCACCTTACATGTGGGGTAGACCGTACCACCTATAACCCCTACATCTGCTAGTCCACCCCGTAAGAGTTCGCACAACTTAGTCAACTATGCCAGAGCCCATAGTAGCATGTGGCTGCACACGGAAGTTTCTAGCATGAAAGATCTTATGATCCCTTTGAGCCTGGGTGGCGGTCCGAAAAAAACCAGGCAAGTCCTGATAGACATCAGGTGCCTCAATCCACCCAGATGTGTGTTTAAGTTGCCACCTTAGTTAAACCATTAAAATTATCAATCTCACATCTGTCATGGATATCACTCACCCAATCCACGTCTACTAGCATAGCATGGCATAATAAGCAAACGTAGAAGTAACTCCCAAAGGTTTCATAATAATACAGGTAATAGGTACTACCTCATCTACTTCCCATCCCACAATTTAATTAGATTCTAATCATGCAATGTGTGAGGATTGATCTAATGCAATAAAACTGGGTTGTAGAAAAGGTATGATCAAAGTGTGAACTTGCCTGCAATGTTGATGAAGATGATTCGCACTTAAAACTCTTGATAGATCTACTCGTCACACTCCGGTCAATCTATCGTAAGCAAGCAATAGTAACCACACAATAAGTACTCATCTAATGCACAAGTAAAACTCGAACGAGAGAACGAACCAGAAAGTTCAACTTAAGAACTCCGGTTGCAAAGAAAGAACGAACCGAACAAACGACGGAAAACAAACGGCGGAAGAAAACAACTCGGTTCTAGCAAGTTGAAACTAGGTCAAAATTTTACCATAGCAAAACTTGTTCAAGTTGATTAGACGGAACGGCGGTTTCGAGACGAAACTCCAGGCGCTTGAATCACCTGATTCCGATAAACGGGCGAGAAGATAAACTAGAACGAAGATCGGATCTGAGATCGCGATCGCGGAATAAATCCGACGAAAAGAAAGAGACGAACGGTTAAACGAACGGGCGTCGTTAACTGGGAGTAATCGGTGATCACGTTCATTGAGACGAACGGTCCGAAAGAAGAACGAAAACCGATCTAGGGTTTTCGGAAAAAGAAACCAAAAAGAAAACGGAAAACCGATCTAGGGTTTCGGAAAAGAAACCGAAACGAAGAATCGGAGAGAAAAACCGGAAAAGAAAACCGGAACGGTTTCTTTTAAAAGAACCGAACCGCGGGGAAGAAAAAGAGAGGCGCGGGGCTACCTCCGGCGGGGCGGGGCGAACGGTGGCGACGGTGGCGTGGCGTAGGGCGGCGGCGTGGGCAAGGTGCGGCGGCGGCGGGTGAGGGGCGCGGGGTGGGGCGCAGCTTGGGGAGGAGAGGGGGTTTGGGTTTTTTTGGTGTGAGGAGAGGGGGGGTCTATGGGGGTATTTATATTGGTGAGGGGAGAGGTTTACTTGGGGTAGGGGACAAGAATTAGAGTAGGAATAGGAATAACGAAATAAGGAAAAAGGGGCAAGGGGCTACCCTAGAATCCTTTTAGGATTCGTAGAGCAAGAGGCGAGGCGGCGGCCGGCTCCTGCCTTGCCTGGCGCGCGTGAGGCTGGGGCGCAGCGGCCTGGCCTGGGCCTTGGTCCAGTTGTTTTTTTTACTGATTTCGCGCGCAGAAAAACAAAAGAAAACTAAACTAAACGGACTCCAAAATTCTAAAAGTAAATTTTCCCCGACTCCTAAAAATGAGTCGAACAAAATGAACTTTTCTCCGGACCTAAAATAAAATTTTTGAAAACGCGCATTTTTCCCTATCCAGTAAAATGCAAATAAACTCCGGAAAAACCAAAATTGATCTATTTATTAAATCTTCATTTTTCCTAAATTTTGGGAAAGTCATGTTATTCCCTCTCTCATATATTTTGACACCGGAAAAATAATTGAAGATGAAATAAATAAATCAAAAGATCTTCTTTTCAAATTCGAGAAAACTCTCAAATATGAAAATAACGAAATCTCCAACTCTCTCCGAAGGTCCTTGAGTTGCGTGAAATTTCTAGGATCGACCAAAATGCAAGAAAATAAGATATGCATGATGATCTAATGTATAACATTCCAAATTGAAAATAAATTCAAAAGAGCTTTGAATTTAATTCTTTGAAACTCCCAACTCATATTTCATATAATTTGAAGAAGTC
>NW_024114448.1:0-29192 GCF_003073215.2 Triticum urartu | reverse complement strand
TGATAGATAAGATTGCCTCTTTGTTTAGATTCTTGTAGTATGGAGTGTGTTGCCAACTTGCTGTCGAGTCAACAACCCACTGGTTAGTTGCTTCAATTTGTCTTTCTGATTGAGGCCAAAACAGTGTACTCCACGTTTGTAATAATTTCGGGATTACTGCACATTTGCCATGAAGATGGCCTACTAATTGGAGCAGTACTAGTGTACACATTTGTCACGGAATTCACTAACTCCAAAAGTAATTGGTTGCTATTAAGCGCCGAATTGAATGGGTCACCCTCAACGTGGACAATCCTTTCCTACTGGCTACTGTTTCTCTGTCTGAAAACATGGGCATGAAGTAGGTGAGCTTAATAATTTGGTTCGTGCAGCATCAGCTAGGAGTATCTACTGTACATGAATTCCCATCAATTCAGCTGCAAATGCTTAATTATGATCTTCTTGTTAGTACGAAACCTTTCTACTAGTTCGCCGCGATTAACTGAGATGGGTTAATGGTCGTGGTGCAGGAGTCCGGCGCGGCCCCCGGCATGTCCGGGTACGTGAACATCACGCAGCACCGGGGCGGCAAAGTGACGTTCACGGCGGAGGACGCGGAGGACAGCGCGCCCTCCTCCGCCTTCGTCAAGTCCGTCAAGGAGATCCCCTACGACCTGGCGGTGCTCCAGATCAGCAAGGTGCTGGCCTCGCCGGAGGCCGAGGCGCCCGTGGCGGCGCCGGCGCCCGTCAACATCACCGAGCTGCTCTCCAAGAAGTACTGCAAGAGCTTCGCCGGCCTGCTGGCCGCCAACGCCGACGCCTACAGCACCATCAACGCCACCAAGGACAACGGGCTCACCCTCTTCTGCCCCGTCGACTCCGCCGTCGCCTCCTTCATGCCCAAGTACAAGAACCTGACGGCCAAGGGCAGGACGGCCATCCTGCTCTACCACGCCGTGCCGGACTACTACTCGCTGCAGCTGCTCACCTCCAACAGCGGCAAGGTCAGCACGCTCGCCACCTCCAACGTCGCCAAGAAGGACTACAGCTTCGACGTCGAGAAGGACGGCGAGACCGCCGAGCTGGACACCAAGGTGAACTCGGCCTCGGTCACCTACACCATCAAGGACGACGACCCGCTCGCCGTCTACGCCATCTCCAAGTTCCTGCAGCCCAAGGAGCTGTACAAGATCGCCAAGGACATCGCCCCCGCGCCGGCGCCCGAGGCCCCCAAGAAGAAGAAGACCACCAAGAAGAAGCCCTCCGCGGCCGCCTCGCCCTCGGACGACGACGACGACGATGACTCCGCCGCGGACTCGCCCGACGACTCCTCATCCGACGACGCCACCGCTGACAAGGACGGCGCCGCGCCGTCCGCGGTGGCCGGGTGGGTGACGGCCGCCGTGGCCGTGGCCTTGGCGCTGGCATTGGCAGCTTAATAAGGTGTGTGAACTAGTGTGTTTTTGTGCTGAGTTCTCCCAAAATTCGTGGCCCTTGTTATTTAGCGCGAAAAATAAGAAGGGCCATTTCATTCATATTTATTACCGCATGTCCTGAAGAAAAAGAAGGGAAAAGACAGGAATTTCCGGGGTTTTTGTTGTGATGATCATTTTGTAATGATAGTGGTCAATGGTACTGGAATGTGTGTTTGTGTTTATAATACTACATATGACAGACATCCTGGAGCTTAGAGTGATGTACAATTTTCTAGTTCTACCACTCTACTTTTGCCTTTTAAGCTGTTCGAATGCCGAACTTTCCCTAGCGACTCGTCAACTTTCATGGAGAAGTGGAGCTTCCCATGTGATCGATTGATTTAACTTTGCTTGTTCAGCTTGTAAAGGGCACGATGTTGTACCCCTTTGCTTCTACAAGGGCATCCTTAGGGTTTCTGGCGCCTCACGCTGGCACCACGGCCGGTCTACCTCATCTCTTATGGTTTAGGGCCATGCCACGGAGACGTGGGCGGGCTTCGGTTTTTAGGTGATTTTTTAAGTTTTATTAAGGTTTGTGTGACAGTGGCTCTGAAGATGAAATAAAGTTTTTCTCGTCTATTTCAGTGGTGCTTCTAACCTCATCAGAGGGTCTGCGAAAGTTTGTCTTCGGCTAATCTTATGGGAATCGGTCAGCGTTTGTCTTATGTGGATCCGATCTTCATTTGTCTTTATCTGTGTGTCTATAGGTTGGACCCATTTGATCTACGTGTCTCTTCGTCAGTGTCAACGATGATTGTTGTTCTGATGCATTGATCCTATATGGTCTTAGCATGATGACTTTCCTATTATCTACTATAATAAAGTTTGTGCGACTCCGTGAGGGAGGAGGGACAATGATAGCGGCGCGTTTTCGACTTGCTCCAATTCTTGTAGTCATCGCTAGGTAGTCTACAAACATTGGAGAATGCCTCCTCTTTCTAGCGACGACTACAAGTGTTGGAGCTCTTTGGAAATTAGCGCGAGGTCTACCTCCTTTTGCTTGACCTCCACTTTCTTGGCTCTTGACCGGTCATTGGCATCATTGAACTTGAGCTTCTTCTTTTGTATTTCAAAGAAGTTCTTCATTGCCTCCTCTTTCCACGCTTCCTTTCTTCTCTCTCTTTCCTCTTCTACTTGACACCTCCTTCTGAGTTATGAACCCTTTTAATATTTCTTGCAAGACGGGTGTTGAATCATCATGCTTTGAATTTAACTTGGAGTTGGTCTTTCCCCTCGGTCTCCTCTCACTTGGGTCGATGACCGATGACCACCCCACCTTTTTTGGGACGCATATTGGTCTTACCGCTTTCCACAATCTTTCTTTGTCATCCAACAATGAGTTAAGATTAATGGCCTGCCCCATGTTCGGCCTTGAAGGTAAAAAGCTTTGATGTGTTCGTTTTTTTGATAGCTTACCACATATTCCATGTGGTAAGATATCCAAAGCTTGAAACACCTACATATATAGATGAAACCAACAAGGTACATTCATATGTATGGAAGGATGATATATACTCATATGAACAAGGAAACAAAAAATATACCAAGTCCTTGATGCCAATGCCACTCACGGGATGGGCAACGACATGACCATAGGAGCCACAAAATTTGTTGCACTCCGCTTGGGTAAAGCTCCACCTCTTCTGAAGCGAGGCACTCTCAAATTTGTAGGGCTCAAACTTCCTATGTTCATGGAAGAATTGCTGGCCCTTGTTCGAAAATGTTCCACCTTTTTTGCTTGGTGTCAATTTTGGGGTCTTGTCCAATTTTCATCCAAGGCTCGCGCAACGCAACTTGTCCTCATCCTCCGTGTATGCTCCGGTCCTCATGCTTTAATTTGACGCCTCTTTTTATGAATTATGACCGGGCTATTTGAGCTAGCTCATTCTCAAACAATGGTTCTTCCTCGATGCTGACACTCTATTGGCATTCGGTCTCTTGGCCACCATCCCCTTGGACACCCTCATTGATCATGTCGCAATGACATCATCTTAGTACCTCGGGTCGTCCGGCGTCAGGGCCGGCATTCCATCAAATAGGTCGCGGGCATCGGGAAAGTTGGCCGGGAAGACCACCCATGAGTGCTTCCTTTGCATCGCAGTGGACTCGCCGGCCACATGTGCGACATTGAGATCAAGGGGAGGCACCATGGGGATGATCGACACGAAATCAAAGATTTTTTACAAGGGGTCTCGAGGTAAGGTGGAGAAGCAGGACGTTGCTTGGTCATGTCCAGGAAGGTACCCATATGTCGGAGTGATGTTGACATGGAGGGCGACTCCGAAAGCCTGGGCGGTCGGGCTGCCGCCGAGCCCGTGCTGGTCGCCACAATGGCGGATGCGAGAAAGGTTGGCTTGTGGACAATCCCTAGCATAAAGAAGGAGGTTTGCTCAGCCTTAGCGACGATGACCTCAGTGTCCGCAACGGTGGCCCGTGCCTGAGCGGTGACGACAATATCTTCTTTTGTCTTGACCCTCCGCTTCGCCGTCTCGGCTACTCTCTGCTCCGAGGTGAGCTCTTTCTTCCGCTTCACGGCGGCCACGACACGGGAAGACACGGCGAGGACTTCGGTAGGGGTGGGTGCGTCGGCCACAACTAAGGTGGGCATGGGGTTTGGAAGAGGAAAGGGCGGACGTGAGATTTGGGAGAGTGGAGATGGTGTGTCATGGGTCTACGATATGACAGGCAATGTTGCCAGTCAGTGTGTTAGCATCGGGTTAGTCGAGAATTGTAGGGCGTGACTTACTTAAGGGGAAAGAGCGGGTTTTCCATTGGGTTTTCTGGGTCTTTTTGTTTCTTTGTTTTCCCTTGTTTTTCATCGGGTTTTCTTCGTTCCTTTCTCCATTTCACCATTTTTCCCTTTCTTTCTTTCTTTTTCTTCGGTTTTCTTTATTACTTTTCACGATTCTCATTTCATTTTTTCTTTTCTTTCCCTTTTCTTTGTTTTGCTTCGGTTTGCTTTGTTTCTTTCTCGATTTTCAATGTTTTTTCTTTCTTTTATCTTCATTTTTCTTTGATTTTGTTTTATTTCTTTCTCATTTTCATCTGCTTTTCTTCTTGTTTTCCCTCATTTTTTTTATTGTTTTTCTATACACATTTTGGTATATATATAATACACTTTAACATTTTTACATAAAAGTTTAAATTTTCTTGAATAAATTGTCAACATTTTGTAAATATGTTTCAAATGCTTGTTAATATTTTTTGAATACATTGTCAGCATTTTTTATACATTTTTAACATTCTTTTAAAATGCTTTATTAAAAAAATTCAAATAAAAGATTAAAGTTGTTTAATACATGGTCAACATTTTTATATACACATTTAACATTTTCCAAATGCTTAATTGACATTTTTATGTACAATGTAAAAAAACATCATCATTTTCTAGTACATGGTCAACATTTTTTGTACACATTTAACAGTTTTCAAATGCTTAATTGACATTTTTTAAATACTTTTTCAACACTTTTTCAAATACTTGTATACATTTTTCATATATGTTATAATTTTTTCTCTATGCACATTTAACATTTTTCAAATGATTGGCAACATTTTTCAAATGTTTTTTGTAGAGTGTTTTTTAAATATATATTTAAAATATTTTAAAGTATAAAAAATCTGAAAATAAAGCAAAAACGAAAATAGGAAACATAAAAAGAAAAAAAAGAGAGAAAATGAGGCTGTGGCCACCTATGCGCGTGGGCTGACCCATCTCGTGGCTAACCCAGCCCAAATTTGAATTATGAAATGGGTATGGACAGCAAAACGGACATTAGTCCGTTTGCGCACTACGCTAGGCCGTGGTTTTTGTCCGCACGTACAGAACACGGATGCAGTCGGATGAAATGCGTTGGCCTGTTGGAGTTGCCCTAAGTTTGCCTATGCATGAACACTACAGAAATCAAATTAAACCACTAAAACCCCCGCATGATTAAGTATCTCCATAACCACTGGAATTATGTTCAGAGCGAAACATTTATTTATTTGACTGAGGTTTCATTAAGTGTTTGGCCTGCTGCATATTCTCATTCCTCCCCAAACTCAGGGTACATGCTTGATCTGTGTGCGTGCGTATGTTTTTTCAATCAACAGCGGATTTTAAAACGAAACCAAACCAGACACAAGTTCCATGTTCAACATCCATAACAACAAACCAACGCAAGGGGCAAAACTACCATATCTCAGCTGTACAACTAGTCTCAACACAACCTTATATACTATAATAACAAAAAGCCTAAAACCAAGGACACAACTAGTCTCAACACAACCTTATACAAGGGACATGTTGTCACTCATCGCTGCATTCTTCATCAGGAACGCCCCAACTTAGCTCCCTTGCAAGTCAAAGGGCAGGGCATCGGCTGCAAGGCTCCACGACATTCAACTTAGCCGTGGAGGGAACTTTTCCCTCGACGTAAGTCTGGATAGCCGCAAGCGCTTTAGGGGCTTCCATAAAAGTTTCTTTACCCACAAAGCATCTGTCAATCTCGGAACAAGTCGGCCCACCATCAGTTATGTCCAGTGTGAGGCACTCGAGCGAGGGTGTGCTGTCAAGAATATGACATGTGAGCTTAACCAATAACTTTGTGGAGCGGAATTTAGTGATCTTCACATGCCTAAGATTGGCATAGCATTGTCCTGGAATCCGCCCCAATTGTGAGGGGGGGTCTTCAAAAATTGAGTCATGCTCCCGGCGTCTCATTGGTACCTGCAGATGAAAAACCAACACCCGTGAATTTATTATTGCTCTAAACAATACAGCAGTCACTAAGAAATATCTCAGCAAGCCAATAGTTACTTACATCTAGGTTAAAAGTCTCCAAGCAAGGAGATGCGTCGAGACAAGAAACCAGCAAGAAAAGATCATAGTCCGCATACCGAGGTGCCGAGGCAAACTTCCATCCAAATACAGAAATATTCAAATACTTGAGGTGGAGGAATTTGCTTGCTAGCGTTGGTGTACTGACCATCTGCATAAATAAAAATATCTAACATCAATCCCTTTGCTATATAATGAGATACGCATATGTCCATAGACACCTCAAGCTCTAGAGTATGTACCTCGTAATACGAATGCATAGTAAGAGTTTCAAGATTCGGCATACTGGATGTGAGCACGACGAGAGCATAATGAAGAACGCAGGAATGTGATATGAAGATTTCCTTCATCTGCAGTGATTCTCCAAGAAATAGCTGTACTTGTTGATCGACATCGTCATCATGAAAAACATCATCATCATGGAAAAAGTGAAAACTGGAGATATTTGGAGCCTCGCTTTCAATCACTTGCAGCATGGAACAACCGGACACCATCACGTAGCTGAGGCGCTGCAGCAGGGAAGGTATCTTTATAGAAAATATCTCACTGCAATCATTGAGTTCCAATCGCTCCAAAGCCAGAGAATTGGAAAGAAGGAACCCCAACTCATCACTCTCAATATTCACACAAGACAGACATAGACTCGTCAGGCTTCCCGTGCAACCGATTCCTACCGTGGGGCGGAAGGCGCAACCTAAAAGGTCTAGCTCACGAATGGTGTTTTCACTGCCATTAGATAAAAGTGAGCATGGAAACTCGTAGATTGCTTCGTTTGATAAATGGTCGATATTTGAAAGTATGAGGCTGAGTTCTTCTATGCCTGGTTTAACAGCAATCTGGAGCCAACTATCAAGATAATTTCTGGTGTTGGCATTGTAAATACCATACAATTTAAGCCTGAGTGTCTTCACACCAGTGCCTAAGTGGTTTCTCAGAATATGGTCAACTCTGCTGTTGTAATCTCTTGTTGTTATTCTCCGCCTACGTGCATTTTTCTTGTAGCCCATTGTTTTCTTACTGAAGGTGAGGTTGGGCCGGCACCTCCAGAAACGTTTAAAGGAGTGAGACACGCTCGCAGCACGCGCAGCATCTTTCAGTGGCAAAAAGGAGCATATATGACGCCAGATATCCTGCATGCACAAGTGCACAAATTCAAATTTTGAATTGCAGAGGCAAAAAGTATTATTAAGTACTCTATCCGTTCCAAAATACTTTTTTCTAGAACTGTGCTAAGTCACACTTCATTAAGTTTGATCATGTATATAGAAAAATATATTAATATCTTACTACATCGAATACATATAATATTAGCTTGGTGTTGTAGATGTTGGTATATTTTTCAGTAAAACCTGGTCAAACTTAAAAATGTTTGACTTGGAACAAGGAAAAACCTCAAGTATTTTGAAACAGAGGAAGTACAAGGTAATAAGACCAAAACCTTTGTGCAGTGTCAGACACAGCATCAGGCATGGTGTGCATACGTGTCCAGGTCGTGGCTAAACATTTTCACGTAAGAAGAACAGTTGTAGCTTCAGACAAGGCTGGGACAGGGTAGGAGCATGTCATCTGGCATGCATGGCCTTGTGCAGCGGAACACGCAAACTAAGAGCATAAGCCGTTGGAAACTAAACGTTCACAGGCAAAAAAACAGCCATCGCAGGCGCAACGCCCCTTCTGATGAAAACCAGGTTTTTCAGCACCTAAACATCCACATCTTATAGGCGAGCATACCTTAGTCCAGTTGACCAAACACTTCCCTCCTTTAGCATCCTCAATTCCTCTTCACCGCACCAAAGAAAGCTTCTACGGATTTTGTCAATCTTTTTGATATGCCACTTGGAAGGTGTGAAAATGGTGAAGTAATAAGCACCGAGTTAACCAGACTACCAGAGTGAGGCGGCCCATTTTGTCCAGGAGCTTTCCCTTCCAGGGCTTTAGCCTGTCAGTAATCTTATCTACTAGGGCTCTAATTCAACTCGCCTACGCAATCTGGTAGGTAGGGGGAGGACCAAATACTTGCAAGGCAGGGAGCCCACCCGTCCTCCAAAAGCAGATAAGATGTCACTGGTATCAAGGTTCTCACATCTTATGGGATAATAAGCAACACACTTGCCGAGATTCAATTTCAGCCCAGACAGAGCCCCATAGAAATTTAGAAGACCTGAGACCATCAACAGGATTTATAAACAGCGCTGCATCATCAGCATAAAAACTGGTCCTCCTCTTAGCAGCTCTTTGCATGACCAGGGAAAAGAAGGCCATTTTCCATAGCAGAGTGAAAAAAAAAGATCTTTTGAAGAGGTTCCAGAGCAAGAATAAAAAGCATTGGGGTTAAGGGATCCCCTGTCTCAGACCTTTCCTGTGCATAAAAAGCCTTCTTGGATCACCATTTAGCAGTACTCGAGAATAGGAGGTGGCAAGAACTAGGGAAATCAAGTCCTTCAATTTGGAGCTAAAACCAAAAGCATTGAGAACTCCGATAGGATAATCCCAACGGACCAAGTCTAAAGCCACGGCAAAGTCGAGCTTTGCGAAAGCAAAGGTTTCTTCTTGGTGTGACTTCTTTCAGAACACTCTTGACGAAAAGAAAATTGTCATGAATGGATCTTCTAATGAACGCACTCCGCCCCGCCGAAACTAAAGAATGCAACTCTGGGGCGAGCCGAGAGGCGAGCAATTTACCAAAAATATTCATGATACTGTGCATTAGGCTTACCGGCCTAAAATCCAGGGCAGAGGAGGCATCGTCTTTCTTCGGGGTGATAATGAGAAAAAAGGAACAGGAAAAAAATGCACGTCACAAGTCTGTCATAGATCTGCATCAGACACTAGTGCATGACCCAAGACTCTTGTCCTCTCATTCCTCCAGTTACCTTCCTCTACATCTTGCGTGCATCGGAGAAGAGGGTGGTTTGGGAGAAGAAGGCGGAGATACAAGAAAAGATAAAATCTGCTTGGCCCGGCCTTTTGCCATCTCTGAAGCTGCTCCATATATTGTTTTAGCAAGTGGCAGCCAATGATCTACAGACGAAGCCTTTGAGGAGTCATGGGGACATTGTAGAGAAAACTACAGGAAGTGGAGGAAATGTGCAATTCATATGCAAGTACAACACGTGGTTAAAGCACACTTGCATAAGACATCCGAGGTTTGGCATCTTCAAAGCGAAGTTGCAGATGCTGGAGAAGACTAAGATTGTAGAACTAGTTGCTGCATTGCAGCGAAGTTTAGATACTTATCCTAGATTGAAGTTTATTACATAACTCATGTTGAGCATTGTCTTCTAGCTCATCCTAGTATATTGAACATTACCCAGCTTTTTTGATCCAGAACTATGATAAATTGGTAATATCAGAGTATAGGACGAGTTTCTTGTTTCAGTTAGCACAAATATATATCAAATATATATTATATGTAGTACACACATTACATCAATTATATTATATTTAGTAGCTGGTGGAATCACTGGGTAGCTTAATGGTAAAACACATGGCCGTGCTACCAAGCAACCCAGGTTCAAACCACTTTCCTTGGGTGTGCTAGTAGCCCTAGGCAGCTAGGCTAAGGACAAGCTGCAATGGCTTCAAAGGTGTTTTCACCGTAGTAATCAGGGTAAATGAGACACAAGATGTTGCTGGTTCCAGGAAAAATAGTTTTACAAAGTATGCACATAATAAAGATATAAAGGAATCAGATACTAGAAACAAAGTTGTGTGCTGGAGAATTAAAAGTGCAACCATTGTAAGTTGGAACAGAATCACAGCTACCAAGGATTGCAGCCGATTGCAGTTCACTCATACATTCAGGTAGCATAGTGATATATAAATCTAATATCGTTAATAGTATTCCGTTATCAGCGTTTCTTGACATACCTCCGGAAGGCTTGAGCCTGAATATGTTAATCTTTTGCCAGTTTGAGAAACATCCACTTGCGAGCGCTTTAGTTTAGCAACTGAACCAACTGATACATCTGCAGCAGGTCATCGTTATGGTAAGTAGACAACGGCAAACGAAGGAACACAGCAAGCACATCAACACACATATATATTGATCTAATATAAGTATGACCCGTTGTGCAGCTTTGTGCAAGAACACCAATGACATTGTAAGAAAGAAAAACTAGTTCCAATTTTATAAGAAGGAAAAGCTTTCTTGTAAAATTTCCAATAGAACATGACAGCGACACACACAATACAGTGAGATCTGAGATGGATATGCTTGGGCAAACTGTCTTTGCACGCCTCCCTACCAAGTCAATATTTTTTGTATGAACAACTGGAACATAAAGGGGGCTAATTTGTTGCATAAGGCGGTGGAGTAATACTTAGTAGCCTGAATTTGAGACCTACAGTATGTGCCAGACAGGGCATATGAAGATAAAACAACAGAGACGAAGAAGCAGTGGCTTACGGCGGCCTTGGATTTGCCGGCGACGAGGATCCTGCTCCGGCGACATCATAAGACGGCGGAGTGATAGCAGCCGGTGGGTCGACACGGAAAATCCCCTCTTTTTCCGCCCTGCCTCTTCTGACTCTTGAGCCCTCTATTTTTTGGGTTTATTTGCACCCAGTTCGTTCGGGATTTTTTCTTGGGAAAAGGAATCCGCGTGTGACCCCGGGCCTCTCCTCCTGTCCCCTGACTGGGCAGGCAAAGCGAAACCCTGAGAAACTCTCTCGCATGGGCCTACCAGGAGATGTTTTTTCTTTTTAAGTTGCCCTTCAGGAAAAAAACATATTTCATCATGTTTTTTTTAACACATTAAACATCGAGCAGCGCTACGCATCGGCCGGCGGATAATGAAAAAATATCCGCCGCCTCGCTGACCATTTGATGGACACGTCAAATAGCCATCCGATGCGCCCACGTGAGCAACCACCACTTTTGCAACAAGGGTGATGTTGCAGAAAATTTCCACAACAAGAGATCTTGTTGCAAAAAAATTATGCAACATATGTCTTGTTACAGAAATTTTTCGTAACAAAGGCTTTGTTGCAAATAATAATTTAGGGAGTTTTTTTTTCTGAAACAGGGCCCTTTTGCAACGAAGAGGCTTGTTGCAATTGAAACATGCCCTTTGCTGCAGAAACAAAACCGCCTGTGATGCCTTGCCGCCTCCGTTAGAGGAGCTTGGCGACATGCCGACCGACTTTGTGGGCATTGTTGCAGGAGCTTGTTCAACCAGATCCAGTGAGGTGAGCACTGCTGTAGGAGCTGGGGCGGCCAGATCCGATGAGGAGGTCGGCGGCGGCCGTGCCGAGCTCGAGCGCACCACGAGCGCTGACAGCCCAGCACGGAAGCAGCGGCTCTCGCGCCAGACCCGGCTGCAACGGCATCGATTTATTATATCCGCCGATCATTGTAGAGATATATAGTGCTGAGTGGGCCCACATAGGACACGCGTCTCACGTACAAGATGGCGGAGGTTCTCGACTGAACGATAGCTTTTTCCTTAAACATCATGACACCCCTAAAAAAATTAAAACATCATGACAGCACAAAAAAATATCATCATAAGTAAGATAAATTATATCCATGTCCATAGATCGTCGTGACTACAATCACCGGAGCAAGCCAATGGCGCGCCGCCATCATTGCCCCTCTCTTATCGGAGTCAGACAACTTTGTTGTAGTAGACAGTTGGGATGTCATCTCCTTCTCCAAAGCGAACATGAGACTAAGGTTCCCGCCTCCCATCGGCGGCGCAACCGATCTGCCTCGTCTTCTTGTCACGCCTAATATGCGACTCTATACTAAAGTGACTCAAAGGTCCCACCAAGGATAGAACCGCATATTGACACACTTTTGCAAGGTGCACATCATTACATCGTACCATGACATAATAGTCGGGATACATACAAAAGGCATACAATGCCACAAGAATACAACAATACATCATACATAAGAACAACATCCAAGTACAGATGAAACAAAAACAGAAGATCAAACGACATTCACCCTGCTAGCCTAGGCTGCCGACCAGGAACCTAACCCAAGATCGACGACGAAGAAGAAGAACTCCAAAACATGCAAACATCGCTCTCACATCATGATCATCGCATTACCTATCCCTGCAACTGTTGTTGTTGTAGTAAACTGTGAGCCACGAGGACTCAGCAATCCCATTACCATGGGTATCAAGACTAGCAAAGCTTAATGGGTAGGAAAGGGGTAAGTGGTGAGGTTGCAGCAGCGACTAAGCATTGCATGGTGGCTAACTTACGAATACAAGAGTAAGATGAGAATCTACGCAAACGGTCGCCAACTAGTAATGACTAAAAAGTGATCCTGAACCACTTACGTTCAAACACAACCCAACCGTGTTCTCTTCTCGAACTTCCCCGAAAAGAGACAGTCATGGTCACGCAACTCGGTTGGTGTATTTTAATTGAGTTTACTTCAAGTCCTCTACAACCGGATATCAACAAATTCCCATCTGCCACATAACCGCGGGCACGGCTCTCGAGAGTTTAAACCCCGCAGGGGTGTCCCAACTTAGCCCATGACAAGCTCACGATCCGTGGAGACAATCCTCCATCGTGGGACCTTCCGATCAGACTCGGAATCTCGGTGCACAAGACATTTCGACAATGGTAAAACTAATCCAGCAAGACCTCCCGGCGTGCCGACACCCTGATAGTAGCCGCGCGTATCTCATCTCAGACCACGTCCGGTTGGGTCAGTGATACGTCTCGAACGTATCTATAATTTTTTATTGTTCCATGATATTATATTATCTGTTTTGGATGTTTAATGGGCTTTAATATGCACTTTTATATTATTTTTGGGACTAACCTATTAACCGAAGGCCCAGTGCAAATTGCTGTTTTTGCCTATTTCAGTGTTTCGTAGAAAAGGAATATCAAACAGAATCCAAACGGAATGAAACCTTCTCTAGGATCTTTTTTGGAACAAACGCAATCTAGGAGACTTGGAGTGGAGGTCAAGGAAGCCACGAGGCGGTCACGAGGTAGGAGGGCGCGCCCAGGGGGGTAGGCGCGCCCCCACCCTCGTGGGCCCCTCGTAGCTCCACCGACCTACTTCATTTGCCTATATGTACTCTTATACCCTTAAAACATCCAAGAGAGCCACGAAACCACTTTTCCACCGCCGTAACCTTTTGTACCCGTGAGATCCCATCTGGGGACCTTTTCCGGCGATCTGCCGGAGGGGGATTCGATCACGGGGGGCTTCTACATCAATACCATAGCCTTTCCGATGATGTGTGTGTAGTTTACCACAGACCTTCGGGTCCATAGTTATTAGCTAGATGGCTTCTCTCTCTTTGATCTTCAATACAAAGTTCTCCTCGATGTTCTTGGAGATCTATTCGATGTAATCTTTTTGCGGTGTGTTTGCTGAGATTCGATGAATTGTGGGTTTATGATCAAGTTTATCTATGAACAATATTTGATTCTTCTTTGAATTCTTATATGCATGATTTGATATATTTGCAAGTCTCTTTGAATTATCAGTTTGGTTTGGCCTACTAGATTGATCTTTCTTGCAATGGGAGAAGTGCTTAGCTTTGGGTCAATCTTGCGGTGCTTGACCCCAGTGACAGAAAGGGAACCGACACGTATTGTATTGTTGCCATCGAGGATAACAAGATGGGGTTTATATCATATTTCTTGAGTTTATCCCTCTACATCATGTCTTCTTGCCTAATGCGTTACTCTATTCTTATGAACTTAATACTCTAGATGCATGCTGGATAGCGGTTGATGTGTGGAGTAATAGTAGTAGATGCAAAATCGTTTCGGTCTACTTGACACGGACGTGAGGCCTATGTTTATGATCATGCCTAGATATTCTCATAACTATGCGCTTTTCTATCAATTGATCGGCAGTAATTTGTTCACTCACCTTAAGATATGCTATCTTGAGAGAAGCCACTAGTGAAACCTATGGCCCCCGGGTCTACTTTACATCATATTAATGTCCCGTCAACTAGCTATTTCCGTCGCTTTTATTTTGCAATCTTTACTTTCCAATCTACGAGTATAAAAAAATACCAAAAATATTTATCTTATTATCTTTATCAGATCTCACTTTTGCAAGTGTCCGTGAAGGGATTGACAACCCCTTTATCGCGTTGGTTGTAATGTTCTTATTTGTTTGTGCATGTACTAGGCGATTTGTGTGTAGTCTCCTACTGGATTGATACCTTGGTTCTCAAAAACCGAGGGAAATACTTACGCTACTTTGCTGCATCACCCTTTTCTCTTCAAGGGAAAACCAATGCATGCTCAAGAGGTAGCAAGAAGGATTTATGACGCCGTTGCCGGGGAGATCTACGCCAAGTTAAGACATACCAAGTACCCATCACAAACTCTTATCCCTCGCATTACATTATTTTCCATTTGCCTCTCGTTTTCCTCTCCCCCACTTCACCCTTGCTGTTTCATTCGCCCTTTTTCCGTCCGCTTCTTTCCACTTGCCTTTTTTGTGTTTGTGCTAGTGCATTTTGTTGCTATCATGTCTGAAACTGGCTGGGGAGGTTATCATTGAAAAGGATAGTAGTAATGATGGGGGAGACGTTGATGCTTTTGATTATCTTCATGAAGAACCTACTATTTTACACACTAAAAAGTTTCGATTGGTAGTGGTAATATTATTGGAAAAGGAGTTATTCAAGATTTCTTTACTTGTACCGGTGCTTTGCCCACCATGAGCGGGTCTATTCTTCATAAAACTAGTAGTATTGCGGATGCTATATCTTTGCTCGTGGTTGAACTTGAAAGACAATTTATTCACATGCATCCTTGCAAATAGAGGATTTTTCTAGAATTTTCTAATATTGAGTATTCTTCTGTTAAGAGAGCAGCTACCATCTTTTTAGCTCATGAGTTCAGATTTATAATAAAAGAGGCCAATGAATTTTTTGCGCACTATAGGGTGGATGCCGCCAGTCCTCCCATAGAAGCAATCCTTTTTTTATCAAGAGGACATAATGCGCTTACGATCTTTAGATCATGTTGCTTTTAATGAAAACCTTAGAAAAAAGGTTCCTACCGATATTATAGTTGACAGGATTTCTGAACTTAATGATAATTTTGCTATCTAGAACAATGGGTTAGGTTTTTCCCTTGAACAAAGGCTCATGACTTTTTGCCAAAAGAATGCTCATAATGATGAATTGGTTGTTCAATATGAGGGGCCAAAGGAGGAACCAATACCTCCCGAGCTTGATCTTGGGGACTTTTGTCCCATTAAATTTAGCCCTTTTGATTACTTTTGCTTGCCACAAAGAAAACTTGCTGCTGAACGTAGGGAGTATGAGATGAGCTTTCGCGATTTTCTCTATCATTATCATGGCAATACCTAGATCTATTCTTGTTTTTATGCCTAGCTAGGGGCGTTAAACGACAACACTTGTTGGGAGGCAACCTAATTTTATTTTTGTTCCTTGCTTTTTGTTCCTGTTTAGTGATAAATAAATCATCTATCCTCTGTTATGATTGTGTTTTTTTATGTTTTAATTAGTGTTTGTGCCAAGTAAAGCCTTTAGGATCTTCTTGGATGATTGTTGTTTGATCTTGCTGAAAAAAAACCAGAAAGTATGCGCTCATGAGAATAATTTTCATTTTTTACAAGAGAGCGATAAAATACCAATTCCAACTATAGTAGATTGATGTCTACTACACAACCTTCTTCTTGTAGACGTTGTTGGGCCTCCAAGTGCAGAGGTTTGTAGGACAGTAGCAAATTTCCCTCAAGTGGATGACCTAAGGTTTATCAATCCGTAGGAGACGTAGGATGAAGATGGTCTCTCTCAAGCAACCCTGCAACCAAATAACAAAGAGTCTCTTGTGTCCCCAACACACCCAATATAATGGTAAATTGTATAGGTGCACTAGTTCGGCGAACAGATCGTGATACAAGTGCAATATGGATGGTAGATATAAGTTTTTGTAATCTGAAAATATAAAAACAGCAAGGTAACTAATGATAAAAGTGAGCACAAACGGTATTGCAATGCGTTGAAACAAGGCCTAGGGTTCATACTTTCACTAGTGCAAGTCCTCTCAACAATAATAACATAATTGGATCACATAACTGTCCCTCAACATGCAACAAAGAGTCACTCCAAAGTCACTAATAGCGGAGAACAAACGAAAAGATTATGGTAGGGTACGAAACCACCCCAAAGTTATTCTTTCCAATCAATCCGTTGGGATATTCCTATAAGTGTCACAAACAGCCCTAGAGTTCATACTAGAATAACACCTTAAGACACAAATCAACCAAACCCCTAATGTCACCTAGATACTCCAATGTCACCTCAAGTATCCGTGGGTATGATTATACGATATGCATCACACAATCTCAGATTCATCTATTCAACCAACACATAGAACCTCAAAGAGTGCCCCAAAGTTTCTACCGGAGAGTCAAGATGAAAATGTGTGCCAACCCCTATGCATAGGTTCATGGGCGGAAGCCGCAAGTTGATCACCAAAACATACATCAAGTGGATCAATAGAATACCCCATTGTCACCACGGGTATCCCACGCAAGACATACATCAAGTGTTCTCAAATCCTTAAATACTCAATCCGATAAGATAACTTCAAAGGGAAAACTCAATCCATTACAAGAGAGTAGAGGGGGAGAAACATCATAAGATCCAACTATAATAGCAAAGCTCGCGATACATCAAGATCGTACCACCTCAAGAACACGAGAGAGAGAGAGAGATCAAACACATAGCAACTGGTACATACCCTCAGCCCCGAGGGAGAACTACTCCCTCCTCGTCATGGAGAGCACCGGGATGATGAAGATGGCCACCAAAGAGGGATTCCCCCTCCGGCAGGGTGCCAGAACGGGTCTAGATTGGTTTTCGGTGGCTACGGAGGCTTCTGGCGGCGGAACTCCCGATCTATTGTGCTCCCCGAAGTTTTTAGGGTATATGGATATATATAGGAGGAAGAAATACATCAGGGGAGCCATGAGGGGCCCACGAGGGTGGAGGGCGCGCCCAGGGGGATGGGCACGCCCCCTGCCTCGTGCTCTCCTCGTTGATCCCCTGACGTGCACTCCAAGTCTCCCGTATTGCTTTCTTTCCAAAAATAACTTTTCCAAAGGTTTCAATCCGTTTGGACTCCGTTTGATATTTCTTTTCCGCGAAACACCGAAACAAGGGAAAAACAGAAACTGGCACTAGGCTCTGGGTTAATAGGTTAGTCCCAAAAATCATATAAAATAGCATATAAATGCATATAAAACATCCAAGGTTGATAATATAATAGCATGGAACAATCAAAAATTATAGATACGTTGGAGACGTATTAGCATCCCCAAGCTTAATTCCTGCTCGTCCTCGAGTAGGTAAATGATAAAAACAGAATTTTTGATGTGGAATGCTACCTAACATATTTATCCATGTAGTTCTCTTTATTGTGGCAAGAATATTCAGATCCATAAGATTTAATACAAAAGTTTAATATTGACATAAAAATAATAATACTTCAAGCATACTA
Source organism: Triticum urartu (assembly GCF_003073215.2). NCBI lineage: Eukaryota > Viridiplantae > Streptophyta > Magnoliopsida > Poales > Poaceae > Triticum > Triticum urartu. The sequence continues at coordinate 11,435 of NW_024114448.1, read as the reverse complement.
ACCAAGTAATCATGTCTTCTCAAAATAACATGTCCAAAGAAAGTGTAGGATCGAAAGTATGTCTAGAGGTAGGGGGTGATTAGACTAGTTGACCAAATAAAAATCTAGTCTTTTCCCAATTTTAGTTCTTGGCAGATTTTAGCAACTTTGAACAAGTCAAGCAATCTTAACACAATTCAAGCAAGCATGCAAAGAGTATATGAGTAGCGGAAAGTAAAGCATGCAACTTGCAAGAATGTAAAGGGGAGGGTTCGGAGGATTCAAACGCAATTGGAGACACGGATGTTTTGTCGTGGTTCCAATAGGTGGTGCTATCGTACATCCACGTTGATGGAGACTTCAACCCACGAAGGGTAACGGTTGCGTGAGTCCACGGAGGGCTCCACCCACGAAGGGTCCATGAAGAAGCGACCTTGTCTATCCCACCATGGCCATCGCCCACGAAGGACTTGCCTCACTAGCTGTAGATCTTCACGAAGTAGGCGATCTCCTTGCCCTTACAAACTCCTTGGTTCAACTCCACAATCTTGTCGGAGGCTCCCAAGTGACACCTAGCCAATCTAGGAGACACCACTCTCCAAGAAGTAACAAATGGTGTGTTGATGGTGAACTCCTTGCTCTTGTGCTTCAAATGATAGTCTCCACAACACTCAACTCTCTCTCACAGGATATGGATTTGGTGGAAAGAAGATTTGAGTAGAAAGCAACTTGGGGAAGGCTAGAGATCAAGATTCATATGGTAGGAATGGAATATCTTGGTCTCAACACAAGTGTAGGTGGTTCTCTCTCTCAGAAAATATAGGTTGGAAGTGTAGGTTTGTTCCGATGGCTCTCTCCACGGGTGAAGAGGAGGTGGAGGGGTATATATAGCCTCCACACAAAATCTAACCGTTACACATAACTTTCCAAACTCGGTGGGACCGAATGGTTAAACTCGGTCGGACCGATTCAGCAAAGCTAGTGACCGTTAGGGTTTTCGGTGTGACCGACATGCAACTCGGTAGGACAAATATGATTAGGGTTAGGGCATAACGTAATCTCGGTGAGACCGATTACACAAACTCGGTGAGACCGATTTTGGTAATAAGCTAACCAGAGAGTTGGTCAGCTAAACTCGGTGGGACCGATCGCTCATTTCGGTGAGACCGAAACGTTATGAAGGGAAAATAGAGAGTTTACATTGCAATCTAGGTGGGACCGATCGCTCATCTCGGTGAGACCGAAATGTTACGAAGGGAAACAGAGAGATTACAACCCCATCTCGGTGATACCGAGATCCCTATCGGTGAGACCGATTTGCCTAGGGTTTGTGGCAGTGGCTATGACATTTGAAACTCGGTGGCGCCGTATAGAAAGAATCGGTGGGGCTGAGTTTAACTTTTGGTTTAGGTCATATGTGGATGTGAGAAAGTAGTTGAGGGTTTTGGAGCATATCACTAAGCATTTTGAGCAAGAACCTCATTAGGCAACACCTCATCCCTCCTTGATAGTATTGGCTTTTCCTATAGACTCAATGTGATCTTGGATCACTAAAATAGAAAATGTAGAGTCTTGAGATTTGAGCTTGAGCCAATCCTTTGTCCTTAGCATTTTGAGGGGTCCACTTTTCTCATCCATGCCGTGCCAATCATTGAGCTTTCCTGAGATATTAATCTTGAAATAGCATTAGCTCAATGAGCTATATGTTGTTAGGAATTACCAAAACCACCTAGGGATAGTTGCACTTTCAAAGGAGCATGCGGCACGACCGGCAGTGCTTTGGACGACTAGAGCAAGAAGACCAGAGGTTGAAGAAGCACTACGGCCGTTGGATGGACATCGTACGGTCACTGGAGCTAGAATCGTTCGTATTGACTAAGTTGACAAAGCCCTTCGTCCCCGTCAACTTAGTAGGCCCACAAGTCAGCCTCCCACTAAGGTGGGTCCCAGCTAGCCGGGGCAGTATTCATTGTTTTGTGTGTAATAAGGAGGCACTTCCGGTGGGTCCGAGCTGACAGAGGGGGGAAAGTTTTTTTGTGAAATACGATGGCCCGTCCGGTGGGTCCCAGCAGTCAGGGGGAAACGATTTTTTTCAAAAAATACTGGTCGTCCAGTGGGTCCCCGCTGTTAGGTGGAAGAATAATTATTTTTCGCGTAATAAGGAGGCACTTCCTTGCGGCTGTCGTGGACCCAGCTGTCAGCCTCTGCACGTACATGTAGCGACCCGACCTCAGATGGTCAGTCTCTGTGCTTCAGTGTCATCCCTGGATCGGTAATGCTGACACACACAGTACTCGAGGATTTATAACAGAGTAGCAATCACACACTTATTACATCGAAAAGTCTAAAAGAGAACTTATTACAGATATGGCTTAAGGCCATCTAATGCGATAACAGCGGAAGGCTTGGAAGATAAAGTGAGTCCATCAACTCCAACGGCATAGCTGAGCTGCACGGCAACGACCTAACGAACCTTACTCCTCGTCTGAAAAGTCTGCAACATAATACGTTGCAGCCCGAAAACGGGTCAGCACATGGAAATATGCTGGCAATATAACACAGTAGAGCAGAAACAGAATAATGCTATCACTACATGCATATATGGCTGGTGGAAAGCTGTATGCTTATAATTTTTGCGAAAAGCCAATTTTTCCCTACAACAAAGGAATAGATTTTAATTTAACTATCATGGTGGTTGAAACATCATTGAGAAGGTAACCCCAACTCAATCCCAATTAAAGTGATTAACAACCCAACAGTATTAATTAAACATGGTGAGATACATGTGATAACCCAAGTACTAGATACTCAAGAATTGTCCATAACCGGGGACACGGCTAACCATGATTAGATTGTACACTCTGTAGAGGTTTGCGCACTTTTCCCCACAAGACTCGATCGCCTCCGTTGGATTTCTCGCACTACATGGTGTTTGAGAAACGGATGACCGAGACACAGTCTTTCAGAAACATTAACTCTCTACTCCGGGTAGACCATACCAAACCTACCAAACCCACTACCTGTAGATCTACCTCTTCAAGAGCTTCATGTAACTTACTCAACTATGCTAGAGCCCATAATAGCTTGTGGCTGCACACGGAAGTTTCTAGCATGAATTATCTCAGTTCCCTTTGAGCCTGGGTGGCGGTCCATAGGAAGATCACACGGGTACCCCGGGATTTCCAAAAAAATACAGACTACACTGGGTTCCCCAGGTGCCTCAATCCACCCAGTTGTTTGATTAAGTTGCCACCTTAAGTTGAACCATTAATTAACAATCTCACATCTTTCATGAATTGCACTCAAACCCAAACCACGTCTACGAGCATAGCACAACAATATAAGCAATACGTAGAAGTAACTCCCAAGGGTTTGAATATAACAGGGCAATAGGTTCTACCTCAGCAACTACTTCCCAACCCCCAAGTTAATGACATCCTACTCATGCAATGTTTGAGGATTGGAACTAATGCATAAAAACTGGGTAATAATGGGATATGATCAAAGTGTTACTTGCCTTGCTGACGATCCGCGAATCCTAGAGACTCATAGTAACACGCTTCGCACTCCGGGAATTCTATCGCAAGCAAACAATAACATACATAAGTAACAAGCAACGATGCACAAGCAAAACTCAAATAAGAGAGGTTGACCAAAAAGTTTAACTTAAGAACTCCGGTACGCAAAAAGAATCAAAACAAACGAAGCAGCGAAAGTCAAACGGCGAAAGAAAACCACTTCATTTACTAATCTGAACTTAGGTCAAATTTACAGTAGCAAAAACTTGTTTGAGTAAATTAACCGAAAAGAGGGTTTCGAGACGAAACTCCAGGCGCTTGAATCGCCTGATTCCGATAAACGAGCGAAAAGATAAACAGAAATTAAGATCGGATTAGAAATCGCAATCAGAAAAATCGCAGAATAAATCCGAGAAAAAGAAAAATGACGAACAGATTAACGAACGAACGTTCGTTATGTGGATCTAAACGAAGAACGCGTTCGTTAAAACGAACAACGAGCAAACGCTCGCTAAATAAATAAACCGGAGAAAAACTGATCTATTAAAAAAACGAAAACTAGGGTTTTGAAAAAACATAAAACCGAACGGTTTTTAAGAAAAACCGGCGGTTGGATCCGGTGGCTACCTCCGGCGAGGGCTTGGGCGGCGGCTCGAGGGGCGGCGGGGTGCGGCGGCGGCGCGGGCGGCGAGCGGCAGCGGCGGGAGGCGCGGCGCGGCTCGGGGCGGGGTGCGGGAGGCGGCGATGGTGGCGGTAGGGGGCTCGGGCGGCGCGTATATAAAGGGGGCGGGGTGGGGCGGCTTGGAGGAGGGGGCAAGGCGGCGGCGGCGCGCGCGCAGGAGGCGGCGGCGGCGGCTCGGGGCGGCCTGGCTCGGCCCTAGGCCCAGTCAGGCGCGGGATTTTTTTTATAATGCCGCCGATAGAAGAAAAATCCTAGAAAAATAAATAAAAATCTAAAAATGCCAAAACAAATTTTCACCGTCTAAATAAAATATTTAGGACGAGTTGAACATTTTCTTGGCCCTAAAATGCAATTTTGAAAACGTGCCATTTTTCTAATGCAAATAAAATCCAAATAAAACCAAATAAAATTCAATAAATGATTTTAATATTTTTCCTCCAATATTTCAATTATTTTGGAGAAGTCATATTATCTCCACTCATTTGATTTAATATGAAATATTTTTCGGAGAGAAAAATTATTAAAATCAAAATCCTCGTTTCATTATTTGATAAAAATCAAACATGAAGACCGGAAAATCCCCAACTCTCTCCGTGGGTCCTTGAGTTGCTTAGGATTTCGAGGATTGCGGAACGGAAATGCAATAAATCATGATATGCATGGATGATCTATGTATAACATTCCAAATTGAAAATTTGGGATGTTACGAACCTACCCCCCTTAAGATGAATCTCGCCCTCGAGATTCGGGTTGGCTAGAAAATAGGTATGGGTGGTCCTTGCGGAGATCATCCTCTCGTTCCCAGGTGGCTTCATCCTCGGTATGGTGGCTCCACTGAACTTTGCAAAACTTGATAACCTTACTGCGGGTGACTCTGCTGGCAAACTCAAGAATCTTAACTGGCTTCTCCTCGTAAGTCAAATCACTGTCCAACTGAGTCGCCTCCAAGGGTACTGTATCTCTTAATGGTATATCAGCCATCTCAGCATGACACTTCTTCAGCTGTGAAACATGGAACACATCGTGGATTCCTCACAATCCCTCAGGTAACTCCAACTTGTAGGCAACTTCTCCCATCCGTTCCAAAATGCGATACGCTCCTACAAATCTCGAGGCTAACTTTCCTTTAACTCCAAAACGTTTCACTCCTCACAAGGGCGATACTCACAGATATGGTCTATCTCCAATTTCGTAGGTTACCTCCTTGCGTTTTGAGTCTGCATAACTCTTCTGCCTGGACTGAGCAATCTTCAGTCGGTCTCGGATCAGTTTTACCTTCTCCTCAGATTCTTTAATCAAGTCTGGTCCAAACAACTGTCGGTCTCCTACCTCATCCCACATCAACGGTGTTCTGCACCTGCGTCCATACAGGGCTTCAAACGGTGCCATCTTCAAACTGGCTTGGTAGCTATTGTTGTGTGAGAACTCTGCATACGGCAAATTGTCATCCCAACTAGATCCATAATCTAGCGCACAGGCTCTCAACATGTCCTCCAAAATTTAATTGACTCTCTCAGTCTGTCCATCTGTCTGTGGGTGAAACGTTGTACTGAACTCCAATCTCGTTCCCAAAGTCTGGTGTAACTGATGCCAAAACTTTGAAGTAAACTATGTTCCTCAGTACGATACGATGGTCCTCGGAACTCCATGCAGACATACGATCCTGGACATATAGATCTTGGCCAACTTTGCACTTGTATAGGTGGTTTTCACTGGGATGAAGTGAGCTAGTTTGGTCAAACGATCAACTACTACCCATATGGAATCATATCCTGCTTTAGTCCTGGGTAATCCGGTGATAAAGTCCATGCCAAGTTTATCCTACTTCCATTCGGGTATCGGCATAGGCTGTAACAGTCCTGCTGGCTTCTGATGTTCTGCCTTAACTCTCTGACATACATCACATACGGCTACCTACTCGGCAATATCCTTCTTCATACCAGTCCACCAGAAACGTTCCTTCAAATCCAAATACATCTTGGTGTTTCCGGGGTGTATCGAGTATGGTGAGTCATGCGCCTCTTGAAGTATTAACTTTCTGATCTCCTGATTATTGGGCACGTAAATTCGGTCCTCAAACCATAGGGTATCATGCTCATCCTCACGAAAACCTTTGGCCTTTCCTTTGCCCATCTTCTCCTTTATCTCGGCAATCTCTTTATCATCTTTCTGAGTTTCCTGAATCTTGTCTAGCAATGTCGACTGAACCTCCATTCTGGCAATGAACCTTCTAGGTACAATCTCAAATCGAAGTTCCATGATGTCCTTTGCTAATTCCTTCGGCAGTCCTTTACTTTCAAGGATATTAGCATAACTCTTCCGACTCAATGCGTCTCCTACGACATTGGCCTTTCCTGGATGATAGTGTAGCTTCATGTCATAATCCTTTATAAGCTCGAACCATCTCCTCTGCCTAAGGTTCAGCTCCTTCTGGGTGAAGATGTACTTCAAACTCTTGTGATCCGTGTACACATCACAACGGTTTCCAATAAGGTAATGTCTCCAAGTCTTCAACGCATGCACTATGGCTGCTAGCTCCAAATCATGTGTAGCATAATTCAACTCATGAGGTTTTAGTTGTCGTGAGGCATACGAAACAACTCTTCTGTCCTGCATAAGCACACATCCAAGTCCTAAGAGAGAGGCGTCGCAATACACTTGGAACTCCTTATGTATATCTGGCAGTACTAGCACTGGGGCTGTAGTCAAACGTTTCTTCAACTCCTGGAAACTTGCTTCACAATCTTCTGTCCATTTAAACTTGGTATCCTTCTTCAACAGTTCAGTCATTGGTTTTGCAATCTTGGAAAAATTCTCAATGAATCTCCGGTAGTATCCTGCGAGTCCAAGAAAACTGCGGATCTCGCTAACTGAGGTGGGTGCCAACCATTCAATGACTGACTGTACCTTGCTGGGGTCTACTTCTATACCTTCTCCTGATATAACATGTCCAAGGAATCCGACTTCCTTCAGCCAAAACTTGCATTTGCTAAACCTAGCATACAACTGGTGTTCCCTGAGCTTCTCGAGAACTAAATGCAGATGCTCTTTGTGCTCCTCCTCGTTCTTCGAGTATACCATGATATCATCAATAAACACCACAACAAACTTGTCCAAATACTCCATGAACACCTTGTTCATCATGCTCATGAAATAGGCAGGGGCGTTAGTCAGTCCAAACGACATGACTGTGTACTCGTATAATCCATATCGCGTTGTGAATGTCGTCTTTGGTATGTCCTTCTCTCGTATCTTCAACTGATGATACCCTGATCGTAAATCGATCTTTGAGAACACTTTAGCTCCTTGCAACTGATCAAATAGATCATTGATCATCGGCAATGGGTACTTGTTCTTTATCGTCACTTCATTCAAGGCTCGATAATCGACAACCATCCTTAGGGATTTATCCTTCTTCTCAACCAAAAGTACTGGGGCTCCCCAAGGTGATGAACTCCTTTGGATGTATCCTTTCTCCAATAACTCCTTGATCTGTTTCTTCATTTCCTCTAGATCATTCGCGGGCATCCGATAGGGTCTCTTGGATATTGGTCATGTTCCTGGTAACAACTCTATCAAAAACTCAATATCTCTGTCCGGTGGCATGCCGGGTAACTCCTCTAGGAAAACATCCGGGTAATCCTTTACTACTGGCACTTCCTCCTGAACAACTCCCGTAAGGGCATTCACTTGGCTCCTTTTAGGCACATGCCTAGACACATACTTAATCCTTTTTCCCTCCGGGGTGGTGAGATAAATCGACTTACTCGCACAGTCAATGCTTCCTCCATACTTTGACATCCAGTCCATACCCAATATCACATCCAATCCTTGCGACTCCAACATAATTAGGTCGGACGGAAACACATGTGTGCCAATGGTTAAGGGTATCTGGTCACACCATCGGCTAGCCATATATTCTTCTCCGGGTGAACTCACTAAAAGAGGGGTCCTAAGGGTTTGGGTTGGTAGTTTAAACTTATCCACGAATCCCCTTGATATGTATGAATGTGATGCACCAGTATCGAAAAGAACAAGAGCGGTAAATGACTTAACCAAAAACTTACTTATTATCGCGTCCGGCTGCTCTTCAACCTCCTCCACGTTAACGTGGTTCACTTGTCCTTTGTTGAATGGATTGGGCTTCTTCCCAGCACTTCCATTTCTGTTTCCATTCCTTCCTTCGGGGCAATCATTGGCATAGTGCCCTATCTTCCCGCACTTAAAACAGGTAACCTGACTTAAGTCTCTTTTGGCGGGAGTGGACGGGTTGGAGCGGTTTTGATTGTTGTTAGCTCCGTTCCCATTCCCATTCTTAGCACCACTGTGGTTATGTGATCCTCCTCCAGTGTGGTTGTGACCTCCATGGTTATGAACAAGTCCTCCCGAGTTCGGGATAGGCAAGGCTTCTGCTGAGCTCCTGAGTTATACTTCCCTTGTCCATACTTTCTCTTGCGGCTCTCAATCTGCTCTTGTTTCCCTTCAATCATAAGAGCCTTATCTACCAACTCCTGGTAGTTGTTGAAGGTTGCTACCATCAACTGCATGCTCATCTCATCATTCAGCCCTTCCATAAACTTCTCCTGCTTCGCGGCATCTGTGGCCACATCATCAGGGGCATAGCGTGATAACTTGCTAAACTCATCCACGTACTGAGCCACAGTACGGTTCCCCTGGCGTAGGTTGCGAAACTCCCGCTTCTTCATCTGCATAGCTCCAGTTGAGACATGGGCGGTGCGGAAAGCTTGCTGAAACTGGTCCCAAGTGACATTGGCTACAGGAAAAGTGGTTGTGTAATTCTCCCACCATGAGGCTGCTGGTCCATCCAATTGATGTGCGGCAAAGCGCACCCTCTCAGCATCTGCGCAACCTGCGGTGGTCAACTCCCTTCCAATACGGCGTAGCCAATCATCAGCAACTATAGGCTTGGTGCTACTAGAAAACACCGGCGGCTGTAACCTTAGAAAACAGGCTAGGTTGTCCACTGGCGGTGGGTTGTTGTTGTTGTTGTTGTTGTTGTTGTTACCCTAGTTCTAAACTAGCAATTGCATCAAGGCATTCTATTGCTGGATCAACTGGGTGAGCTCCGGTGGGAAGGCAAAACCGGTGTCATGTCTCAGAGGCATCTGATGGGTTTAGATGGAAGAGATTAGAATAGAAAAGGTGTCTAATGAGAAAGCACTACCCATATGCACATGAGACAAACACAATCATTTCACCCAATCAATCAAGCAAGGGCATACAAACGGTCTAGAACTATCGCAAAAGTGCTCACTACTACTATATACATGGGGGAAATACTACTAATAGTTGGTGGTCATCTAGAAATTTTGATCGGTGGAAGACTCCATGATGTCTGCTCCAGCTTCGTCTTCAAAGTCATCATCACTAGGGTCGGAGTCGGTGTCGTCGATGATGATGTAGTTGTCCGGGCAAGTGGAATCGTCGTCTTCTACTCCCGGTGCTGGTCCTCCCATGAATACTCCGATCTTCTTGACTAGGTCGTCATTCTTCTCCAGTAGGGTCTTGATTTCCTCCTCATATCCATCGCGGGTAAACTTGAGTTCTTCCTCCAGCTCAATGATCCTAGTTTTCGCCTTCTTCAAGTCCATCATGTCCGCACACATCTGGTTCTCCTGACGATCAATGTGCTAGTTTAACTCCTAGATGAAAGTTGCAATGGATATATCCTTCTTAGTGCTGATTACTTCCCATTGCTCGTCTCGGCGCCCACATATTTGGTAGATAGTGTCCTGGAGATCCCTGTGATACACTTCTCCAATGCGTCCCATGGTGATGTGAGCTGCCATACTCTTTCCTAAACTCCAGGTTGGTGCATCGAAGGAAAATTCTATGGGTTTAGAGGTTGGCGAAAACGTCCTTCCTGGAACTTGTACTTGAATCATCCAGCGCTCTTCTTCTGGTAAAGTGGCGTTGTACGTCCCGGTGAAGCTTGGTATTCCAATGTTCAAGTACCTAGTGACTTCCTCCAGGTGACGTCCAAAAGGTGTCTCTTCATCCGGTTGTGCAAACTTGTTCTTTATCTCCGCCATCCTAAAGAGTAGAAAATGGAGAGGAGTCAGAAATAAGTAGAGAAGTGTGACCTAGGGTTTATCTTAGTGGTCATGTCCTACACTCAGCTGTGCTCTCATACCATCTTGTAGCGACCCAACCTCAGATGGTCAAGTCTCTGTGCTTCAGTGTCATCCCTGGATCGGTAATGCTGACACACACAGTACTCGAGGATTTATAACAGAGTAGCAATCACACACTTATTACATCGAAAAGTCTAAAAGAGAACTTATTACAGTAATATGGCTTAAGGCCATCTAATGCGATAACAGCGGAAGGCTTGGAAGATAAAGTGAGTCCATCAACTCCAACGACATAGCTGACCTGCACGGCAACGACCTAACGAACCTTACTCCTCGTCTGAAAAGTCTGCAACATAATACGTTGCAGCCCGAAAATGGGTCAGCACATGGAATATGCTGGCAATATAACACAGTAGAGCAGAAACAGAATAATGATATCACTACATGCATATATGGCTGGTGGAAAGCTGTATGGTTATAGTTTTTGCGAAAAGCCAATTTTTCCCTACAACAAAGGAATAGATTTTAATTTAACTATCATGGTGGTTGAAACATCATTGAGAAGGTACCCCCAACTCAATCCCAATTAAAGTGATTAACAACCCAACAGTATTAATTAAACATGGTGAGATACATGTGATAACCCAAGTACTAGATACTCAAGAATTATCCATAACCGAGGACACGGCTAACCATGATTAGATTGTACACTCTGTAGAGGTTTGAGCACTTTTCCCCACAAGACTCGATCGCCTCTGTTGGATTTCCTGCACTACATAGTGTTTGAGAAACGGATGACCGAGACACAGTCTTTCAGAAACGTTAACTCTCTACTCCGGGTAGACCATACCAAACCTACCAAACCCACTACCTGCTGATCTACCTCTTCAAGAGCTTCACGTAACTTACTCAACTATGCTAGAGCCCATAATAGCTTGTGGCTGCACACGGAAGTTTCTAGCATGAATCATCTCGGTTCCCTTTGAGCCTGGGTGGCGGTCCATAGGAAGATCACACGGGTACCCCGGGATTTCCAAAAAAATACAGACAACACTAGGTTCCCCAGGTGCCTCAGTCCACCCAGTTGTTTGATTAAGTTGCCACCTTAAGTTGAACCATTAATTAACAATCTCACCTCTGTCATGAATTTCACTCAAACCC
>NW_024114447.1:0-14325 GCF_003073215.2 Triticum urartu | reverse complement strand
GTTGTGCACTACGCTACACTACACTCACTCGACAGCTTCATAATCACGCAGGCCAATAATTTAGAGACTGGCCGGGCATGTGCATGTGCACCCACATCAGTGCATAAAACCATTGCCGGCCAGGCCTAGCCTCGAAAGCGACGTGTGTCATGTCAGTATCGAACCAAAATTAGTTAGTGGGTCGTATTTTTCAGCGAAGCGACATTGTCATTTGTTGATAGTGGTACAAAGACGCCATTAATTCCACATTTGGGTGGCCCCTATTTGCTTGGTAGAGTACCATATCTCTAGCTTTAAACTTTGATTAGTGGCTTGGGCAGGGCATCCAGCACCATGGATGGGAGCTTTCGCTATTCTATGATTCTATCCGGAACCCCATCCACCACCAACTGCTACTGCATTACGAAGAAGGAAGAACAATAATGAAGCGGCGCTACGGCTTTTCTGCAAACATCAAAGGAGCAGCTGGGAAAATGGCCCGGAAATGGATTCAAGATGTGTTTATGTTGAGGATAAAACAGCATACGATGAATACTGCTATTTCAAGAATAGACGTTTATCTTTTCTTTCTACAGTAGTACAATAGAAAATGTTTTTTAGGAGGAGATGCAATCAGTTAGTTAGAGCTAAGTGCAGCTTTAAAACCTGAAAAGGTAGAACTGTCCAGAGTCCAACGATGCTAATACAGTGACTCTAAGCTGAGGTTCAAAGCTTAAAAAACTGTCTAATGGACGGTGCCGACAAAGTTACTCCCTTAATTTCATGCTCACCGACAGGAGGATAGCGTGTCCCCACATGTCAGCGTCTCCGTCTCGGACCCGAGACTAGCAGCTATCTACCGGCGACTCTTCTAGTAAGAGCAGGGACTAGCAGCTGGCCGGCGGCGAGCGAGGAGGAGGGTGGTCGGTGGCAATAACTTGGTACGGTACGGTACCTGGAACATGGTGGAGCATGCGGTGACGCCGTGGGCGAGCTGGTGGAGCTTCTTGCCGCCGTAGTAGTCGACGAGGACGTGAATCTGGAGCATGTGGCGGATGGTCTGCAGCGTGCGGCCCCCGCCGGCGAGGCCGCCCATGTCGCCGTTGGCCACGACGAGCACGGTGATGGTGCGGCGCTTGTTGATGTCTTGCGCCAGCCGCGTCTGCGTCAGCAGCTTGTTGAACTGCGAGTACTCCGGGTACTCGGCCAGGATCTTGGTGATGTTGTACCCCTCCGCCGCCGCCGCCGCCAGGGCCAGCACCGCCAGCGCCACCAGCAACGTCCGCCGCAGCGCCTCCATTATCCTCTCCTCGTCGGTGAGGCAGCCGGCGTCTAGAGCTTGGCCGCTAGTGCTGGTGGCGGCTCAGCTCAGCTCGGGATGGAGTGGGGCGGACTGGTGGAGGGCGCTGAGCTGAGCAGAGCGGAGCACCACTGAGTGATGGTGTAATGATGGCCCAGTGCTGGCTGGGCTATGTAGTAGGAGTAGCTGTGTGCGCGTAGCGGCAGCGGGGTCTGGCAGGCAGGGACGGGAGTCGGTGGCGCGAGTGCCCCTGGAGCTGCGGGGTAATTACGGGGATGCCCTCGCGGGGCGGCGGTTGTGCTGGGCGCACCCGGCGCTCGCGAATCTGGGAGGCGTGTGAGGTTGGGAAGGGACAGTATGGGGCTGAAGAAAGAAAAAGGAAGGGCGAGAGGGGCCTCCAACACGTGGCCGTGACCTGGCTTGCTGGGGGTCGATGGATGGATTATGATGAGGCTCTCGGAGCGGCTGGACATTGCACCGGTTGTCCTCGCCCTGCCACTGCTCTCTTTCTGTGCATCGCGTGGGAGTAAATGGTGGCGCATCTCGAGTCGCGTGTCATGTTTGTAGTCGTACTCCTCCTGCATTGCCTCATGCCGTCGCCGACGACCGGCGGTGCGGTGCAACGGGATGAGCCGATTTTTTTACTCAAACATGCCAACTTTATTGATCGAGGATTGGTGTTCATAAGGATGCAATAATGTAGGTCCGGAGGTCGTAGGAGCCAAAGAAGGCCTCTGACGGCAAGACCTAGAGCATGTTTAGCAAGACTATGTGCCTCGTGATTTGTATTTCTACTTTCAAAATGAAAAGAACAAGTTTGAAATTGTGGTTTCATAGCAAGTATTTCCTTGACGATGATGCCACGGTGGCCCCCGGTTCCCCTCTTTATGCCATTCACTACCTCTACTTGCCGAGTAGATGAAAACGTAGTGGCAATTCGGGTTAGGAAGTGCACCGGCCTCCGGAGATCGATGGCCCATGTGGTGTTTGCTCTGGTCCCATTGGAGCGCTATATTCGTGCTTGTTCCCCATTCCCTTTCTCAGTTCATGGCGTGCGGCACCGCCGGCTTCCTCACTCGACAACAGCGACGGGGACGTGTCCGGAGATCGAGTTGTCGGTGCCGCCCGGCTTCCGTCCGATGGTAGCAGTGTTGATGCCATGACCCCCATGAACTGTTCTTGAGATAATTGCCATGGGTCAAAAAAATATAATTGCCTTGTTTCTCTTTATCTAACAATTGAGACACATTTTTCCATGTCCTAATCAACGAAAACTACTATGGCCCTTTGGCAGATTTTTGATGTTTATTGTCATGGCAATGTTTATGATCTACCATGTTTTTATATGTCTTTTGTATGTAGTTCTGCATTTGTATTTTGCTGATGCACTTTGTCAACATTTAAGCAAGGGAAATGTCTGCTCCTGTCCGCGCATAACTTTTGCACCAGTTTGTCCGGTTTTTGTTCGAATCAAATAAACTAACTACCGCGGTTAATTTGATACCTACTGGCTTTTTCACTAGTTTTTTATAGGTGATAAGCTTTCTTGTCATATCTTGGGAAGATGCAACAAGTTAACAAACCCTGTTTCACAATCCTTTTTGATTGCTGAAACACCTTTCAAATTCAGATTTTTTTTTGTTTCTTAAAAACAAGGCAATTTTTTATATTTGTTTTTGCCATATTTTTTATAGGTAGTTTTGCTATAGAAGTTTTGCCATGTTTTGAAATTGTTAATTATAGTCCATGACACAATTAAGAGGGAAGAGTACTAAAAACCGTGTCATTTTTGTCAACTGCCATGGTATTTTATTGTAAAAACGACATGGCATTTTTTATTAAGAGCCTGTCACTTTTTATTTATTAACAACATGACAATAGTTTTAATAAGAGCATGGCATTTATATTATTAAAGATCATGGCATTTTTTATTAAAGGCCGTGGCAAATTTTATTATATTTTTCCATGGCAAAATAGTTAATTAGGCCCATGGTAGTTTCATTGTATGTACCATGGAATTTTTTATTTTGTCCATGGTAATTATGAGATTATGGTATTTCTATTTAATTAGTCTATGGTAGTTTTAATTAGGTCATGGTAGTTTTATTATAGATAGCGCCACATTTTTTATAAATTAGGGCATGACAATTTTTGTTAATTGCCATCACATTGTTGTAAAAATAGCATGGCATTTTTATTAATTTTGGCCATGGTAATTTTAAGATCATGGCATTTTCTATTTAAGTAGTCTATGGTAGTTTTAATTAGGTCATGGTAGTTTTATTATAGATAGCGCCACATTTTTTATAAATTAGGGCATGACAATTTTTGTTAATTGCCATCACATTGTTGTAAAAATAGCATGGCATTTTTATTAATTTTGGCCATGGTAATTTTAAGATCATGGCATTTTCTATTTAAGTAGTCTATGGTAGTTTTAATTAGGTCATGGTAGTTTTATTATAGATAGCGCCACATTTTTTATAAATTAGGGCATGACAATTTTTGTTAATTGCCATCACATTGTTGTAAAAATAGCATGGCATTTTTATTAATTTTGGCCATGGTAATTTTAAGATCATGGCATTTTCTATTTAAGTAGTCTATGGTAGTTTTAATTAGGTCATGGTAGTTTTATTATAGATAGCGCCACATTTTTTATAAATTAGGGCATGACAATTTTTGTTAATTGCCATCACATTGTTGTAAAAATAGCATGGCATTTTTATTAATTTTGGCCATGGTAATTTTAAGATCATGGCATTTTCTATTTAAGTAGTCTATGGTAGTTTTCATTAGGTGTACCTTTATTATAGGTAGCATCACATTTTTATAAATTAGGCCATGGCAATTTCATTTTGTGGGTAGCATGGCACCTGTATTAATTAGAACATTGAGTTCATTTTAGGTAGCATAGCCATTTTATAATTTAGGCCATGGCAATATTTTATTATTTTTACTCCATCGCATTCTCATTAATTTGGCCCTGGTAGTTTCGTTGTATGTTCCATGGCACTTTATTACTTCGGACATGACAATTTATATGTTTTTGTAGAGCATGCTAGTTTTAATTAGGCCATTGTAGTTAATCATAGGTAGCACGACATTTTAATTAGGCCATTGCAATTTTATTTGTTAGAGAATGATGTGATTGACTTGACCCATTCCGTTAGCATAACACTTGATCGTTTAGTTTATTGCTATTGCTTTTTTCATGACTTATACATGTTCCTATGACTATAAGATTATGCAACTCCCGTTTACCGGAGGAACACTTTGTGTGCTACCAAACGTCACAACGTAACTGGGTGATTATAAAGGTGCTCTATAGGTGTCTCCAAAGGTACTTGTTGGGTTGCCGTATTTCGAGATTAGGATTTTTCACTCCGATTGTCGGAGAGGTATCTCTGGGCCCTCTCGGTAATGCACATCACTTAAAGCCTTGCAAGCATTGCAACTAATGAGTTAGTTGCGGGATGATGTATTACGGAACGAGTAAAGAAACTTGCCGGTAACGAGATTGAACTAGGTATTGAGATACCACGATCGAATCTCGGGCAAGTAACATACCGATGACAAAGGGAACAACGTATGTTGTTATGCGGTTTGACCAATAAAGATCTTCGTAGAATATGTGGGAGCCAATATGAGCATCCAGGTTCCGCTATTGGTTATTGGCCGGAGACGTATCTCGGTCATGTCTACATAATTCTCGAACCCGTAGGGTCTGCACGCTTAAAGTTTCGGTGACGATTGTATTATGAGTTTATGTGATTTGATGTACCGAAGGTAGTTCGGAGTCCCGGATGAGATCGAGGACATGACGAGGAGTCTCTAAATGGTCGAGACGTAAAGATCGATATACTGGACGACTATATTCGGACATCGGAAAGGTTTCGAGTGATTCGGGTATTTTCGGGGGTACCGGGGAGTTACGGGAATACGAGGAAGAAGTAATGGGCCTCATGGGCCAAGTGGTGGAAGAGAGGAGGCAGGGCACGCGGCCCCCCTAGCCCAAACCGAATTGGACTAGGGGGCCGGGCCCCCTTTCCTCCTTTTCCTCCCTCTCCTTCCTTCTCCTTCTCCTCCTTCCTTTCCTCCTCCTAGTAGGAGTAGGAAAGGGGAGTCCTACTCCTACTAGGAGGAGGACTCCTCCTCCTGGCACGCCCATAGAGGGCCGGCCAACCTCCCCCTTGCTCCTTTATATACGGGGGCAGGGGGCACCTCTAGACACACAAGTTGATCTGTTGATCTCTCCCAGCCGTGTGCGGTGCCCCCTCCACCATATTCCACCTCGGTCATATCGTAGCGGTGCTTAGGCGAAGCCCTGCATCGGTAGCAACATCATCACCGTCATCACGCTGTTGTGCTGACGGAACTCTCTCGTGAAGCTCTGCTGGATCGGAGTTCGCGGGACGTCATCGAGCTGAACGTGTGCTGAACTCGGAGGTGCCGTGCGTTCGGTACTTGGATCGGTCGGATCGTGAAGACGTACGACTATATCAACCGCGTTGTGCTAACGCTTCCGCTTTCGGTCTACGAGGGTACATGGACAACACTCTCCCCTCTCGTTGCTGTGCATCACCATAATCTTGCGTGTGCGTAGGAAATTTTTGAAATTACTACATTCCCCAACAGTGGCATCCGAGCCAGGTTTTATGCGTTGATGTAATATGCATGAGTAGAACACAAGTGAGTTGTGGGCGATATAAGTCATAGTGCTTACCAGCATGTCACACTTTGGTTCGGCGGTATTGTTGGATGAAGCGGCCCGGACCGACATTACACGTACGCTTACGCGAGACTGGTTCTACCGACGTGCTTTGCACACAGGTGGCTGGCGGGTGTCAGTTTCTCCAACTTTAGTTGAACCGAGTGTGGCTACGCCCGGTCCTTGCGAAGGTTAAAACAGCACCAACTTGACAAACTATCGTTGTGGTTTTGGTGCGTAGGTAAGAACGGTTCTTGCTAAGCCCAGTAGCAGCCACGTAAAACTTGCAACAACAAAGTAGAGGACGTCTAACTTGTTTTTGCAGGGCATGTTGTGATGTGATATGGTCAAGACGTGATGAAATATAAGTTGTTGTATGAGATGATCATGTTTTGTTGAAGTTATCGGCAACTGGCAAAAGCCTTATGGTTGTCTCTCTATTGCATAAGATGCAAGCGCCAAATAATTGCTTTACTTTATCGCTATGCGATAGCAATAGTTGCAAGAGCAATAGTTGGCGAGACGACCATGTGACGACACATTGATATAGATCAAGATGATGGAGATCATGGTGTCATGCCGGTGACGATGGAGATCATGACGATGCTTTGGAGATAGAGATCAAAGGCACAAGATGATGATGGCCATATCATGTCACATATTTTGATTGCATGAGATGTTTATCTTTTATACATCTTACTTTGCTTAGTTATGATGGTAGCATTATAAGATGATCTCTCATTAAATTTCAAGATAAAAGTGTTCTCCCTGAGTATGCACCGTTGCCAAAGTTCGTCGTGCCCAGACACCACGTGATGATCGGGTGTGATAAGCTCTACGTCCATCTACAATGGGTGCAAGCCAGTTTTGCACACGCAGAATACTCAGGTTAAACTTGACGAGCCTAGCATATGCAGATATGGCCTCGGAACACTGAGACCGAAAGGTCGAGCGTGAATCATATAGTAGATATGATCAACATAGTGATGTTCACCATTGAAAACTACTCCATTTCACGTGATGATCGGTTATGGTTTAGTTGATTTGGATCACGTGATCACTTAGATGATTAGAGGGATGTCTATCTAAGTGGGAGTTCTTAAGTAATATGATTAATTGAACTTTAATTTATCATGAACTTAGTCCTGGTAGTATTAGCATATCTATGTTGTAGATCAATAGCTCGCGATGTTGCTCCCCGTTTAATTTTTATATGTTCCTAGAGAAAACTAAGTTGAAAAAAATGTTAGTAGCAATGATGCGGATTGGATCCGTGATCTGAGGATTATCCTCATTGCTGCACAGAAGAATTATGTCCTTGATGCACCGCTAGGTGACTGACCTATTGCAGGAGCAGATGCAGACGTTATGAACATTTTGTTAGCTCAATATGATGACTACTTGATAGTTTAGTGCACCATGCTTAACAACTTAGAATCGGGACTTCAAAGACGTTTTGAACGTCATGGATCATATGAGATGTTCCAGGAGTTGAAGTTAATATTTCAAGCAAATACTCGAGTTGAGAGATATGAAGTCTCCAACAAGTTCTATAGCTAAAAGATGGAGGAGAATAGCTCAAGCAGTGAGCATGTGCTCAGATTGTCTGAGTACTACAATCGCTTGAATCAAGTGGGAGTTAATCTTCTAGATAAAATAGTGATTGATAGAATTCTCTAGTCACCATCACCAAGTTACTAGAACTTCGTGATGAACTATAATATGCAAGGGATAACGAAAAAAATTCCCAAGCTCTTCGTGATACTGAAATCAACGAAGGTAGAAATCAAGAAAAACATCAAGTGTTGATGGTTGACAAGACCACTAGTTTCAAGAAAAGGGGCAAAGGAAAGAAGGGGAACTTCAAGAAGAACGGCAAGCAAGTTTCTGCTCAAGTGAAGAAACCCAAGTCTGGACCTAAGCCTGAGACTAAGTGCTTCTACTGCAAAGGGATTGGTCACTAGAAGCGGAACTACCCCAAGTAATTGGCTGATAAGAAGGATGGCAAAGTGAATATAGGTATATTTGATATACATGTTATTGACGTGTACTTTACTAGTGTTCATAGCAACCCCTCAGTATTTGATACTGGTTCAGTTGCTAAGAGTAGTAACTCGAAACGAGAGTTGGAGAATGAACAGAGACTAGTTAAGGGTGAAGTGACGATGTGTGTTGGAAGTGGTTCCAAGATTGATATGATCATCATCGCACACTCCCTATACTTTCGGGATTAGTGTTGAACCTAAATAAGTGTTATTTGGTGTTTGCATTGAGCATGAATATGATTTGATCATGTTTATTGCAATACAGTTATTCATTTAAGTAAGAGAATAAATTGTTGTTCTGTTTACATGAATAAAACCTTCTATGGTCATACACCCAATGAAAATGGTTTGTTGGATCTCGATTGTGGTGATACACATTCTCATAATATTGAAGCCAAAAGATGCAAAGTTAATAATGATAGTGCAACTTATTTGTGGCACTGCCGTTTAGGTCATATTGGTGTAAAGCGCATGAAGAAAATCCATGCTGATGGGCTTTTGGAATCACTTGATTATGAATCAGTTGATGCTTGCAAACCGTGCCTCATGGGCAAGATGACTAAGACTCCGTTCTCCGGAACAATGGAGCAAGCAACTGACTTATTGGAAATAATACATACTAATGTATGCAGTCCGATGAATGTTGAGGCTCGCGGCAGGTATCGTTATTTTTTGACCTTCACAGATGATTTGAGCAGATATGGGTATATCTACTTGATGAAACACAAGTCTGAAATATTTGAAAAGTTCAAAGAATTTCAGAGTGAAGTGGAGAATCATCGTAACAAAAATAAAAGTTTCTACGATATGATCGCAGAAGTAAAATATTTGAGTTACGAGTTTGGCCTTCAGTTAAAACAATGTGAAATAGTTTCACTACTCACGCCACCTGGAACACCACAGTGTAATGGTGTGTCCGAACGTCGTAACCATGCTTTATTATATATGGTGCGATATATGATGTCTCTTACCGATTACCACTATCGTTTTGGGGTTATGCATTAGAGACAACTACATTCACGTTAAATAGGGCACCATCTAAATCCGTTGAGATGACACCGTATGAACTGTGGTTTGGTGAGAAACCTAAGCTGTCGTTTCTTAAAGTTTGGGACTGCGATGCTTATGTGAAAAAGTTTCAACATGATAAGCTCGAACCCAAATCGGAGAAGTAAATCTTCATAGGATACCCAAAAGAAAATGTTGGGTACACCTTCTATCACAGATCCGAAGGCAAGATATTCATTGCTGAGAATGGATCCTTTCTAGAGAAGGAGTTTCTCTCGAAAGAAGTGAGTGGGAGGAAAGTAGAACTTGATAAGGTAACTGTACCTGCTCCCTTATAGGAAAGTAGTTCATCACAGAAAAATCTGTTCCTGTGACTACTACACCAATTAGTGAGGAAGCTAATGATGATGATCATGTAACTTCAGATCAAGTTACTACCGAACCTCATAGGTGAACCAGAGTGAGATCCGCACCAGAGTGGTACGGTAATCCTGTTCTGGAGGTCATGTTACTTGACCATGACGAACCTATGAACTATGAGCAAGCGATGATGAGCCCAGATTCCGCGAAATGGCTTGAGGCCATGAAATCTGAGATGAGATCCATGTATAAGAACAAAGTATGGACTTTGATTGACTTGCCCAAATATCGGCGAGCCATTGAGATTAAATGGATCTTCAAGAGGAAGACGGACGCTGATAGTAGTGTTACTATCTACAAAGCTAGAATTGTCGCAAAAAGGTTTTCGACAAGTTCAAGGTGTTGACCACGATGAGAATTTCTCACTCGTATCTATGCTTAAGTCTGTCCGAATCATGTTAGCTATTGCCACATTTTATGAAATCTGGCAAATGGATAAACAAAACTGCATTCCTTAATAGGATTTATTAAAGAAGAGTTGTATATGATGCAACCAGAAGGTTTTGTCGATCCTAAAGGTACTAACAAAATATGCAAGCTCCAGCGATCCATCTATGGACTGGTGCAAGCATCTCAGAGTTGGAATACACGCTTTGATAAGTTGATCAAAGCATATAGTTTTATACAGACTTGTGGTGAATCATGTATTTACAACAAAGTGAGTGGGAGCACTACAACATTTCTGATAAGTATATGTGAATGACATATTATTGATCGGAGATAATGTAGATTTATTCTGCAAAGCATAAAGGAATATTTGAAATGAGTTTTTCAAAGAAAGACCTCGGTGAAGCTGCTTACATATTGAGCATCAAGATCTATAGAGATAGATCAAGACGCTTGATAAGTTTTTCAATGAGTACATACCTTGACAAGATTTTGAAGTAGTTCAAAATGGAACAGTCAAAGAAGGAGTTCTTGCCTGTGTTACAAAGGTGTGAAGTTGAGTAAGACTCAAAACCCGACCATGGCAGAAGATAGAGAGAGAATGAAAGTCAATCCCTATGCCTCAACCATAGGTTCTATAAAGTATGCCATGATGTGTACCAGACCTATTGTATACCCTGCCCTGAGTTTGGCAAGGGAGTACAATAGTGATCTAGGAGTAGATCATTGGACATTGGTCAAAATTATCCTTAGTGGAATAAGGATATGTTTCTCGATTATGGAGGTGACAAAAGGTTTGTCATAAAAGGTTACATCGATGCAAGTTTTGACACTGATCCAGATGACTCAAAGTCTCAATCTGGATACATATTGAAAGTGGGAGCAATTAGCTAGAGTAGCTTAGTGCAGAGCATTGTTGACATAGAAATTTGCAAAATACTTACGGATCTGAATGTGGCAGACCCGTTGACTAAATTTCTCTCACAAGCAAAACATGATCACACCTTAGTACTCTTTGGGTGTTAATCACATAGCAATGTGAACTAGATTATTGAATCTAGTAAACCCTTTGGGTGTTGGTCACATGACGATGTGAACTGTGGGTGTTAATCACATGGTGATGTGAACTATTGATGTTAAATCACATGGTGATGTGAACTAGATTATTAACTCTAGTGCAAGTGGGAGACTGAAGGAAATATGCCCTAGAGGCAATAATAAAGTTATTATTTATTTCCTTATTTCATGATAAATGTTTATTATTCATGCTAGAATTGTATTAACCAGAAACATAATACATGTGTGAATACATAGACAAACAGAGTGTCACTAGTATGCCTCTACTTGACTAGCTCGTTGAATCAAAGATGGTTAAGTTTCCTAGCCATAGACATGAGTTGTCATTTTATTAACGGGGTCACATCATTAGAGAATGATGTGATTGACTTGACCCATTCCGTTAGCATAGCACTTGATCGTTTAGTTTGTTGCTATTGCTTTCTTCATGACTTATACATGTTCCTATGACTATGAGATTATGCAACTCCCGTTTACCGGAGGAACACTTTGTGTGCTACCAAACGTCACAATGTAATTGGGTGATTATAAAGGTGCTCTACAGGTGTCTCCAAAGGCACTTCTTGGGTTGACGTATTTCGAGATTAGGATTTGTCACTCCGATTGTCGGAGAGGTATCTCTGGGCCCTCTCGGTAATGCACATCACTTAAAGCCTTGCAGGCATTGCAACAAATGAGCTAGTTGCGGGATGATGTATTACAGAACGAGTAAAGAGACTTGCCGGTAACGAGATTGAACTAGGTATTGAGATAGCGACGATCGAATCTCGGGCAAGTAACATACCGATGACAAAGGGAACAACGTATGTTGTTACGCGGTTTGACCGATAAAGATCTTCGTAGAATATGTGGGAGCCAATATGAGCATCCAGGTTCCGCTATTGGTTATTGGCCGAAGACGTATCTCGGTCATGTCTACATAGTTCTCGAACCCGTAGGGTCCGCACGCTTAAAGTTTCGGTGACGGTTGTATTATGAGTTTATGTGATTTGATGTACCAAAGGTAGTTCGGAGTCCCGGATGAGATCAGGGACATGACGAGGAGTCTCTAAATGGTCGAGACGTAAAGACGGACGACTATATTCGGATGTCGGAAAGGTTCCGAGTGATTCAGGTATTTTTGGGGGTACCGGGGAGTTACGGGAATACGAGGAAGAAGTAATGGGCCTCATGGGCCAAGTGGTGGAAGAGAGGAGGCAGGGCGCGCAGCCCCCCTAGCCCAAACCGAATTGGACTAGGGGGCGGCCCCCCTTTCCTCCTTTTCCTCCCTCTCCTTCCTTCTCCTTCTCCTCCTTCCTTTCCTCCTCCTAATAGGAGTAGGAAAGGGGAGTCCTACTCCTACTAGGAGGAGGACTCCTCCTCCTAGCGCGCCCATAGAGGGCCGGCCGGCCTCCCCCTTGCTCCTTTATATACGGGGGCAGGGGGCACCTCTAGACACACAAGTTGATCTGTTGATCTCTCCCAGCCGTGTGCGGTGCCCCCCTCCACCATATTCCACCTCGGTCATATCGTAGCGGTGCTTAGGCGAAGCCCTGCATCGGTAGCAACATCATCACCGTCATCACGCCATTGTGCTGACGGAACTCTCCCATGAAGCTCTGCTGGATCGGAGTTCGCGGGACGTCATCGAGCTGAACGTGTGCTGAACTCGGAGGTGCCGTGCGTTCGGTACTTGGATCGGTCAGATCGTGAAGACGTACGACTACATCAACCGCGTTGTGCTAACGCTTCCGCTTTCCGTCCACGAGGGTACGTGGACAACACTCTCCCCTCTCGTTGCTGTGCGTCACCATGATCTTGCGTGTGCGTAGGAAATTTTTGAAATTACTACATTCCCCAACAGTTAGACCATGTGAAAGATCGTGGATGTCGCCTAGAGGGGGGGCTGAATAGGCGCTTTAAAATAATTACGGTTTAGGATTGAAAAAATGCGGAATAAACCTAGAGGTTAATTTGTCAAACACAAAACCTACAACAACTAGGCTCACCTATGTGCACCAACAACTTATACTAAGCAAGATAAACAACTATGAGATAGCAAGATATATGACAAGAAACAATATGGCTATCACAAAGTAAAGTGCATAAGTAAAGGGCTTGGGTAAGAGATAACCAAGGCACGCGGAGACAACGATGTATCCCGAAGTTCACACCCTTGCGGATGCTAATCTCCGTTTGGAGCGGTGTGGAGGCACAATGCTCCCCAAGAAGCCACTAGGGCCACCGTAATCTCCTCACGCCCTCGCACAATGCAAGATGCCGTGATTCCACTAAGGGACCCTTGAGGGCGGTCATCGAACCCGTACAAATGGCAACCCTTGGGGGCGGTCACCGAACCCGTACACTTTGGCAACCCTTGGGGGCAGTCACCGGTACCCGTCAAATTGCTCGGGGCGATCTCCACAACCTAATTGGAGACCCCGACGCTTGCCCGGAGCTTTACACCACAATGATTGAGCTCCGAACACCACCAACCATCTAGGGCGCCCAAGCACCCAAGAGAAACAAGCTCAAAGGTACCAAGCACCCAAGAGTAATAAGCTTCTCAACTTGTAACTTCCACGTATCACGTGGAGAACTCAAACCGATGCACCAAATGCAATGGCAAGGGCACACGGAGTGCCCAAGTCCTTCTCTCTCAAATCCCACCGAAGCAACTAATGCTAGGGAGGAAAATGAGAGGAAGAACAAGAAGCAGAACACCAAGAACTCCAAGATCTAGATCCAAGGGGTTCCCCTCACCTAGAGGAGAAAGTGATTGGTGGAAACATGGATCTAGATCTCCTCTCTCTTTTCCCTCAAAAACTAGCAAGAATCCATGGAGGGATTGAGAGTTAGCAAGCTCAAAGAAGGTCAACAATGGGGGAAGAACACGAGCTCAAAGGATAAGGTTCATTGGGAAGAAGACCCCCTTTTATAGGTGGGGAAAAATCCAACCGTTATGCTCACAGCCCGCACCGAGCGGTACTACCGCTAGGACGGTAGTAGCCCTTTGAAACACAACAGCGAGGAGGCAAAAAAGCCAGAAGAACCATCGGAGCGGTAGTACCGCTTGACCTCACGGTACTACCGCTAGGGGTAGCGGTACTACTGCTAAGGGTAGCGGTACTACTGCTTGCGAGCGGTACTAAAAAATTATATCTGTGCCTACCACCGCTGGACTTGTGACGAGTTTTTGGTCCCGAGCGGAAGTAGCCACGGAAGTAGCCGCGGTAGTACTGCTCCAAGCGGTAGTACCGCTCCCAAGAGCGGTGGTAAAAAATTACATCCGCTCCTGTCCATGGTAGTACCACTACATTCTTTTCAGAACACCAAAACTGACACAACTTCTACAAACGGACTCCGAATTCGACGAAACCAAGTTTGTTGGAAAGCTAGCGACAAGGGATAACACAATC
>NW_024114446.1:0-9689 GCF_003073215.2 Triticum urartu | reverse complement strand
TTTATTGTCTCTTATTGTATATGTACGAGCCCCTAGTGCGGGGGTATATGGCCACTAAGCCTGCATCAATGATGATTTTGTACCGAACTCGTCTATCCGCGTTCGTGGTCTTTAATGACCTATTCCGAAATTTTTGGCCGGTGAAGCCATTTTACTGTGGGGCTGTCAAAGCGGCCGCACAGTCCTCCGCTTGGGGGAGGGGCACATCAATGCTTCCCCTTTAAAGAGATGATGCCTCGTGGACCGGGCATCTTAAGCGTTAGAGATGCATAATGCGGTATTGCGTTAAAGCGGGCGAAAGCTTCGCGTCCCAGTAGTGCTTGATAGCGACTGGAATGGGACGATGTGGGGACGAATATGGAAGGTCAGCTTTTCGCGCGGAAGTTATCGGCGAGCCGAATATAACTTCGAGCCGGAGAAAACCCATACAATGGGTGTCCGGACCAGGTGTTACCCCTTGAAAGGAGGTTTTGCTGCGGCGGATTCTTGCTGGGTTTCCCCATGTGGCGGATTGTAGTCCTGATATATCAGGTTTAGTCCACTGCCGCCGTCCATAAGGACATTTGAAAACTGGAGTCCGCCAATTATTGGATCGAGTACCAAGGCAGTCCAGCCTGCGTTCCTGATACTTCTAGAATAATCCAGCTGATCGAAGATGATTGGTTTTGACAACCATGGCGGGACCCCTTTGGGATAGGTCGTGTGGTGCGTACCTTTATGGGCCGCACGTTTTGTTATGTGAAGTAAGTTTACTGTTTTTACTTCTTGTGGAATTCTTTTGTTTCCTGGTGCTCTGCTTTTGGGGTTCGTCCTCGTCTTCGCTTGGTGTGTCGAGCCCCTTGTGTTCGGCGTTGAGTCTGCCGGATTGTTTGAAAACCCAACAATCTCTGTGGGTATGGTTAGCAGGCTTCCCGGGAGTACTGTGTATTTGACATATCCTGTCCAGGATTTTGTTTAAGTTGGATGGATCATCCCTGTTATCCTGGAGGGGTGGCTTTGTCTGATTTTGTCGTGAGCTCTTTGAATCCGGCATTGACTGCCGTGCTCTTCGGACTTTTTTCCTTAGTCCGGCGACGGTCCTTGTTGCGTCGCGGTTTTCCATTTCCATCCCTAGTTTCGGATGTACTTGGGTCGCTGGGGCTGCACCTTGCCAACCAGCTGTCCTCTCCTGCACAAAAGCGGGTCATGAGGCTTGTTAGTGCGGCCATTGTTCTTGGCTTTTCTTGGCCGAGGTGTCTGGCGAGCCATTCGTCTCGGACGTTATGCCTGAAAGCTGCTAAGGCTTCGGCGTCCGGACAGTCGACTATCTGATTCTTTTTAGTGAGGAATCTATTCCAGAACTGCCGAGCTGATTCTCCGGGCTGTTGAGTTATGTGACTAAGATCGTCTGCATCCGGAGGGCGGACATAGGTCCCTTGAAAATTTGCTCGGAAAGCATCCTCGAGCTCTTCCCAACTTCCATTGTGTTTTCAGGAAGGCTTTTAAGCCAATGCCGGGCTGGCCCTTTAAGCTTAGGGGTAAGTATATTTTATGGCGTGGAGGTCATCTCCTCTAGCCATATGTATGTGGAGGATATAATCCTCGATCCAGACTCCAGGGTCTGTTGTTCCATCATATGCCTCTATGTTTACGGGTTTGAATCCCTCTGGAAATTCATAGTCCAGGACCTCATCGGTGAAACATAGGGGGTGTGCGGCGCCCCTGTATTTGGGTGTGCCGGATTCTGATGATGGCTTTATTGCATTGCTTACGAGAGCTTGCTTTCTTGGCCCGTAAATGGACCTGACTGGGCCCTGATGCGAATCCTTAAGTGGGTCGCATGCCGATTTAAGTGCGGCGCCGCTTGCCGCTTTAGTGGGTCATGCCGACGGCGCTGCCGCTTTATGGGGTCGTCTATCCGACCGTGTGGCTTTCTTATTTTTTGAATGCGAGGGCTCTAGGGCCTCTTCGTCGAATTCAGGCAGTAGCTTTCTCTTCGGATAGCTTTTAGTGCGGCGACTGTCGCCGTATTTATCTGCGGTATTGATTACTTTGCTCCATCTGATCCTGAGTGCATCTTCCCGTTTTTAGCTTCCGCTTCTGCTTTTTCAGGCTGCGCTGCTGTTGCAACGAGCCTCTTGTGGAGATTCTTCTGCTTCGTGGGTTTATCCGGCGTAAGGTCGTCCGGAGTGCCGTTTTCGCCGGGGGAGGGATGTTCGGTTTCTCTATCCGTGTTGCCCTGTTCGGACGGTTGCTCTAAGGCCTGCTCGTCGTCTACCGGCTCATCCTGCTCTATGGCTGGGTCTTTATCGAGGCGGGGCTTGGGTCGGCGTTTACGCCGACGCTTTGATTGCTTTTTCGAGGGATCGGTCCCCCGTTCCATCCCCTTTTTCCTCGTTGTCGTTTCCTTTAGGGGTATCCACCATGTACACATCGTGAGATGGGGTGGCTGTCCAATGCCCTATGGGCGTTGGCTCATCTGTATCTCCTGCATCGTCGTCCATGCTGTCGATGTCTGCGGAGTCGAAGTTGAGCACGTCGTTTAAATTGTCGACAGTGGCTACCAAGTGGGTGGTGGGTGGGCTTTGAATTTCTTCATCGTCCGTATCCCATCCTCGCTGACCGTAGTCCGGCCAGGGCTCTCCTGATAAAGAGAGAGACTTTAGAGAATTCAGGATGTCGCCAAAAGGCGAGTGCTGAAAGATGTCCGCGGCGGTGAACTCCATTATCGGTGCCAATGGATTCGATCGGCAGGGGCGCGGGTTCGGAGTTCGGAGAGGAATCCGGCTCCTTGGAGTCACGGGCCGTGCGAATGCGGGGCTGACGTTCGGCTCGATCGCCTTTGAGATCGTAGCCCCCGAGGTGACGTCCAACCGCTCATCCTTTGAGGCAATCGAGGCTCCGAATAAAGAGGTTCCAACGCTCTATCCTGGGTGATTGGCCGCAATAGGCTTTTCCCGAATAATAGGGTTGGGAACCTGTTGCTTGTGCGGCCTCCCGGGATGTAAGAAGGGCACGTTCATCGGTTTACAAAGCATGAGGGTTCCTTTTGCCTCTCGACCGAGCGGAGTTTGTGGTGAGACGTTAGGATAAATTGGTCATCGTGTAGAAGGTTTTAGTTCGGTATGACTATAGCTGTAGATGGTATGGTGCTTGCAGGGCGGTGAGGCATACCGGAGAGTAAAAGGACTTTTACAGTGCGGCGCACTCAGCTGTCGCTGAACTCGTTCGAAGTCGCAATTCCCGCGGCGTACCGGTTACTGGTGCATTAGCCGTTTAGTTTTAAGACTTCCCAAACTGGGCTGACTGATGGCCAGCGGCATAGCTTTTCATCTGCTTCGATGCCAAGGGAATTGGCATAAGCCCACAGTGTGATCGCAGTCCGCCGAAGTCATGAAGATCTGTGGGAGAAAAGTCTCACCCTGGACCTGCATCGTCGTTAAGATGATCGAAGGATAGCCATCGAGATCAGAACGTGACGACAATAGAGGAACTCTCAATGAAAGCACCAATGTCGGTGTCAAAACCGGCGGATCTCGGGTAGGGGGTCCCGAACTGTGCGTCTAGGCGGATGGTAACAGGAGACAAGGGACACGATGTTTTTACCCAGGTTCGGGCCCTCTCGATGGAGGTAAAACCCTACTCCTGCTTGATTAATATTGATGATATGGGTAGTACAAGAGTAGATCTACCACGAGATCAAGGAGGCTAAACCCTAGAAGCTAGCCTATGGTATTGATTGTATGTGTTTGTCCTACGGACTAAAACCCTCCGGTTTATATAGACACCGGAGAGGGTTAGGGTTACACAGAGTCGGTTACAATGGTAGGAGATCTAATATCCGCATCGCCAAGCTTGCCTTCCACGCCAAGGAAAGTCCCATCCGGACACGGGACGAAGTCTTCAATCTTGTATCTTCATAGTCCAGGAGTCCGGCTGAAGGTATAGTCCGGCTACCCGACACCCCCTAATCCAGGACTCCTCTCAGCTCACCAATGGATCCTTATCAACGAGCTGTATTGCTTCGAATATAGCCCATTTACCAGCCCGCTAACC
This sequence comes from Triticum urartu, assembly GCF_003073215.2. NCBI lineage: Eukaryota > Viridiplantae > Streptophyta > Magnoliopsida > Poales > Poaceae > Triticum > Triticum urartu. The sequence goes on along the minus strand of NW_024114446.1, from coordinate 5,654 downwards.
CAAGGCCGTTACCCCCTATTCGAATTAGGCCCAGTAGCGATAGAGTAGCATCATCTGGGCCATCCAATATGATTCCAGCCTGTTTTCACTTCTGGCCCATGTATGGCCCATGACGTCTTTCGGCCCATATGAGGCCCTATGTAACTCTTGGCCTACTACGGCCCTGGTGAAACTGGCCCGTAATGAACAGTGTATCACTTTACACCCATTAACGGCCCGTGGTGAAACTGGCCCGTAATGAACAGTGTATCACTTTATACCCATTAACGGCCCGTTATTCCGTTGGGCCGTTTCCAGCCCATGTTATCTTTCGGCCTTCTCAGAGCCCATTTATTCTTGGGCTCATTTCCAGCATTCGTTTACTTACGGCCCGTTACTGTCATTTTCTGTTTGTGGGCCAAATTCAGCCCGTGGTTACAGTCGGCCCGTTTGTGGTCCGTTAATACGTTGGGTCGATTTCATAGCGTCATCAAATACGGCCTATTAACGATGGCCCATTATGGTCGGCCCATGACGATTCCAACTCTAGCCCGTTTACGGCCACAATGCGGCCTGTTATTGGCCCATGTTTGGCCAAATGGACCGATTCCAACTCTAGCCCGTTTACGCCATAATGCGCTGTTTGGCCCATGTTTGGCCAATCGATTATCACGGCCCGTAGAAGGCCCATTGCTACGGCCCGTAGAAGGCCTATGTTTCTACGGCCCGTAGAAGGCCCACTTGTTTACGGCCCGTAGGAGGCCCAGTGTCACTACAGTAAATATTAGCCCATGGTTATTGTGGCCTAGTTTTAAAAAATAGGTTATTGCAGCCACTAGCAAACCGCAGAAAAAGAACTGCACTGACTACAAGAAAACAAATAAACAAGACAACAAGGAAATAAATAAGCAAGCAACTTACACTAGGCTATCACGGCTATTACACATATTACATCCACTGGCATCAAAGTTCGCCACCAGTGCAAATATAGGGAACAAAGCAGATATCATATACACTGGTTGTCAAAGTTGCGACCAGTGCAAATAAACCCGCAGCAAAACAAGTCCAGAACTGAAACCACTTCAGAAGAGCTCAAGAAACAATATCCTGGGTACCCATAATTGCTTAGCAAGCATATTAACTTTCTCTTGTTTGGCGCTTAAATCCTCCAGCGCTTGCTGTTGCACCAGAAAATATGCATCTGAATTATGCAGGGACTTCCTCAGTCCTTCAGCTTCCTGTCACAGCACATCTGATCGATGTCTTTCAACTTGAAGTTGAGACTCAAGAAGATGAACTGATTCAGGCAGCGAGTTCGAAGAGCTTGTGCCAGCAGTAGTGGCCAGTAACTCGAACACTACATCAAGACAGGACTTTTGGGTTCCCTCACTGTCGTCAAGATAGTTTTTATCAGCTTTCTTGGAGACCAACAGGGATGTCTCACTATCTTGAACCTTATCTGCATTACTTCCTTTACCATTGGATAACGCGGTACTGTTCTCCAATATTTTGTCCGCATTCTAAAAGAGAAACAAGCAGACACATCACATGTTACCATGTTGTATATGAAACTCATTTTGGTAAATGAGTTCAGTAGTAAAGTGGACAGGATAACAACATGAAACAAACATATATCTATGTACCATGGTCACTTTATGGTCTATATCATTCTAGTTTTTGTTGCCAAATCAAGATAGAGACACAGTTCAAATAATATTTGTTCAAGACAAAGCAGAATAGATGAATATAAGTGTGGGTAACTATAGAGCAATAACAACACTTGTAATGTGCATGACATGAGAACATAACTGTTTATTCAATTGAAACTGAAATCAACATAGAGCAGGTTACAACAGCAAACCAGTTAAAGAAACAGGTTTAAAACATACCTGTTGCGCCATTGGAGTTTCAATTCCATCCTTCAAATTTGAAAATAGTTGGTATGAGTAAATACAGTCATGCAAGAGCAAAGGAGTATGAACCATAGCTACAGAACCTGACCTGAGAACAAATCTTCTTCTCCTTTAAGCGTTGAGTTGGGATTCGGAGTGGTGGTCCTCGTGCTTTGGGCACTGCAGTTCCCTTACTAACTGCTCGTGTTTGGGTGCTCTGTGGTGGAGACGGTGCTGTGTCAACTGGAACTGGGTTACTATCTGCCTGGGGTTGGGGTTAGAAGGGGTGTAGCTGGTTCTCTGTCCAACTGGGTAGGGGTACAATCTGCGAGAGTCTGGGTTATGTGTGGTGGATCTGGTCCTTGGGCAAGTACAACCTGTGGTTCTATCTGCATCAACTGGTAGCACTATCTTTTCTGAAGACCGTGTTGTTACTCCCTTAGATACTGCCATCACGCTCTCCAATTCAAATGGCTGATAAACAAGAAAAGTAATTGAAAGTATAGACATTGTATGATAGACAGGTGCAATGGATAGTGGGGAATAAAAGAGGGCATGAAATAATTCATATTTATGTTGTCTAACCAAACAGGATAGCATGACACAATTTCACATATATGATGGCTAACTAAACAGGATAGCATGACACAATTTCACATTATGATGGCTAACTAAAAAAGATGGAAAGACATAGTTCAAAATATGAGACTATGTAAACAGGATGACATGACATAACTATATAATGTGTTTATTAAATAGGTTGGCATGCCATAATTCACATACATTCACGGATAGAATGCCATAATTCAAAATATGATGACTGTAAACACTAAACAGGATGAGATGATATAACTATATGATGTCTTTATTAAATGGGTTGCCATGCCATAATTCAGATAGATGATGTGTATGTACTATGTAAACATGATGGCATGATATAATTCAAATATATGATTTATATAGTAAGCAAGTAAGCAGATGGCAATCCATATATGATGTAAAAACTAAGCAATGCAAGACAACATGCATGACATGGGTAATATAACCCTGCCAAGTTTGAGCATAGACCTCAGGGGGAAAATAGGACTGGTCATCAGTCTCTGAATCCTCCTCTGAGGAGCTCTCTGTAACCAGCAAGATGTCTGCTTCAGCAGGTAGCATTGTCTGCTCTGAATACCTTGTTTTCACTCCAGATACTTCCATCACCGCTTCAAATGGCTGATGCACAGGAAGAGTAGTTGAATATACAAACGTTGTTGCCAAATGGAACACGTAATACAAAAAAAATTGATAGCATGATATAATTCACATACATGATGATTGGCTAAACAGCATGGCATTGCATAATTCACATATATAATGCCTTTGCAACAAGATAGCATTGTATAATTCACATATATAATGTCTTGCAACAAGATGGCAATGCATAATTCACATATATGGTAATTAGACACTGAACAGGTGGCATTCACACAAAGCATGTCTAAACTAATCAAATGACATAGCAATGCGAGACACCATACGCACGATATGAGCAACATAACCCTGCCAAGTTAGAGCATACACCTCGGGGGGGAATAGGACTGGTCATCTGTCTCTGAATCCTCCTCTGAGGAGCTATCCGTAACCAGCGAGATATGCGCTTCGTCAGATAGCATAGTCTGCTCTGAAGACCTTGTTTTCACTCCAGAATTTGCCATCACCGTGTCAAATGGCTGATGCACACGAAGAGCAGTTGAATGTAATAACATTGTTGACAAATGTAATATGTAACGAAAAAAAAGGATGGCCTGATATAATTTACATATAAGATGACTGGCTAAGCAGGATGGCATTGCAAAATTCACATATATGATGCCTGGCTAAACAAGATGGCGTTGCATAATTCACATAAACGATGAATAAACAGATGGCATTCGCACAAAGGATGTCTAAACTAAGCAGATGACATATTTGATGTATAAAGTAAGCAATGCAAGACACCATATGCATGATATAACCAACATCAGCATGCCAAGTTAGAGCGAAGACCTCAGGGGGTAAATAGGAGTTGTCTTCTCCTTCTGAATCCCCCTCAGAACAGATATCTTCCTCTCGATTACAATCCGAAATGCATGGAGGGGGGCTGCCTTTGCGCCTACCATGGAGCGACGTCTGCATGAAATTTTATTGCCACACAAGGCTCGTCTCTTTTGCTCTACATGTTCAGTTCCATTGTTTACAATAACTGTCATGCATAGGAATAAAACATAGTGAGATTATGTAAGGAGTGCATGCAGATCCAGAGTGATGGTAGCAACCTGTGGATAGACCCAAAACCAATAATAGCAGGCAGATAATGGCTTCAGTTAAAAAATACAGATAATGGCTTCTTTACTGTTTGTTTCCCACCCAACATGAAACTCATAGTAGACACCGGAGATTAACCAGATAGTAGATAGATACTATTGATAGCGGCCCCGATATGTACCCCACAACCATTTAAAAACTCAAGTTTGACCATTAGTTTGGAGCTGACTCAGAGTCTAATCGGTGAACAGGACGATAAAGTAGCATGTAATATTAAGCGATGCATAACGTAAGCAGACACGAAAGAGTGCGACCTCTCTTGCGGACCCGTGTAGTCCTCGAGGTCATCTGCTCGGTTGATGATGGTAGCAGTTTTAGTGCAGTTTTCATGGCTGCAGCAGCGGGGAAGAAGATCTGAGGCGGCGAAAGACAGTCTGGAGGCCGGATCCCTGCTGTGCTGGACCCTTCTGTCGTTGGAGCAGCTGAGCTGGGGTGGACGATGGCGGCAGGAGCGGGACAAACCACGCAAGGTTTTCTTTGACAACTATCTGTAAGAGAAGTAATTCTGTAAGGGCTTCGTTTGAATTGGAGGATTCCAACAATGCAGGGATAGGAAATAGACAGGAATAGATAGGAATGCACGTGCAAAACAGAGAATTTAAAAACACAGGATTTCTGCCAATCTGGGTGTTTGATTCACAACAATTGGAAGATCACAGGATGCAAAGAAGCATGGTGAGATTAAGTCAAACCACAAGAAAATGTACGGTTATAATGCTATTATGCTACTATCTCTTAGTCTTGTGCTTCATGAATAGGAATTTGAAAAGGAGGACAAGTGAAAATTAAAATTCCTACGTTTTTTCTTTCAAGGAGACACTAAAGGAACAAATCCGTGTGCTCAGTGGACAATATATATAACATGTAGAGTAAAAAAGAGATGCAACAAGTGTACAACCTCTTTGGCGAAGCCATGTCGATCTCAGCGTGATTGGGTTGGCCGGTGAGGATGCTCCGGCTGACTTGGCTGTCGGAGGAGGGGAAGAAGATCTTAGGCGTCTGGAGATGGAGCCCGAGGTACTGCTCCGCTGTGATGGAGGGTTTCGTTGTTGGAGCAGCTCCGGTGAGTTGTACGACGCCGAGGCTGAAGCAGGACAAGAGAGACAACACAGTTAACCTGAGTGGAATTCTAATAGCATCTCCAATACATGACGTAAAATACATAACCACAAAGTGCTAGATGTAAAATACATTCAGCCGCTCATCTCTGAACTTAACTGTCGAAACTGAATTTAACTTGTCAAAACTGAACTTAACTGTCGAAACTGAACTTATGTCGAAACTGAATTTTGCTGTCGAAACTGAATTTTGCTGTCGAAACTGAACGCACTAGCAAGGTGAGGCTACACGTCGGTCGACTGACTTTTTCATCTCTGGTCAGTCGATTTTGCAGCCGTTGGATACGAAATCAAGGGCCTGCGGTTCATCTTCAAC
>NW_024114445.1:0-9303 GCF_003073215.2 Triticum urartu | reverse complement strand
CTTGTATATTGCCACTTGTGATATGGACCTTTATTATGCAGTCGTCGCTTTTATTTCTTCCACATCACAAGATCGTATAAAGCTTATTTTCTCCACTAATAGATCATACATATTTAGAGAGCAATTTTTATTGCTTGCAACAATGACAACTTACTTGAAGGATCTTACTCAATCCATAGGTAGATATGGTGGACTCTCATGGCAAAACTGGGTTTAAGGATATTTCGGAAGCACAAGTAGTATCTCTACTTGGTGCAAAGAATTTGGCTAGCATGAGGGGGAAAGGCAAGCTCAACATGTTGGATGATCCATGACAATATACTTTATTTCGATATAAGAAAACATAACCCATTACGTTGTCTTCCTTGTCCAACATCAACTTTTTAGCATGTCATATTTTAATGAGTGCTCACAATCATAAAAGATGTCCAAGATAGTATATTTATATGTGAAAACCTCTCTTTCTTTATTACTTCCTATTAATTGCAATGATGACCAAAACTATGTTTGTCAACTCTCAACAACTTTTATTCATCATACTCTTTATATGTGAAGTCATTACTCTCCATAAGATCAATATGATCTCTTTATTCTTTTTATTCTTTCTTTTATTCCCTCAAGATCATAGTAAGATAATCAAGCCCTTGACTCAAACTAATCTTTATTATATATAGCTCACGGACTCGATTACATAGAAGGATCATAAAGCAAAACTCAAAACTAAATCATACTAAAACTTTATTCTACTAGATCAAGATATTACCAAAAGGATCGAACTAAGAAAAACGGTAAAGATAGGAGTGTGATGGTGATACGATACCGGGGCACCTCCCCCAAGCTTGGCAGTTGCCAAGGGGAGTGCCCATACCCATGTGTTTATATCTCTTTCCTCGGGTGGTGATGGTGGAGTTGTTGATGATGTAGGCTTGTCGTCCATCTTCCAAGGCATAGGCTCACCATCGTAAAAGGATGATCGAGTCTCGGATCCTCAAATCTGCAGCCAAACTCATCCTCTTGAATCTATATTCATACTCACAGTTTTGGTTTTGCAGGTCATAGATCTGGGCTTGGAGGCGCTCAATTTTCTGTGAAGCTTGAAGATGGCCTCCCCAATGTTCTTGGCATCCAGCTTGTGGTTGTTGGTGAACTCCGTGATCATTATATGATTGGCGTCGAGTCCATGTTCCACCATCTCCTGGCACTTGAAAACTTGTTGCTCCATTGCCTCGAGCCTTGTCTCCACGCTTCCGGTCCTCCTTGGTCCCTCAACATCGCGGATGTGCAGCAACCCCTCACGCATCTCAATGGTTTGAGGATGTTGCAGCACTTCCGCGAGGTAGGGGTTGATGACCTTCTCGAAGAACTTGTCCTTGGGGGCACTTGAAGACGTCATGGTGATCTAGATCTGTCAGAAAAACAGCTCGAAACAAAGACATAGAAGATATTTGCGTGATACGGTGGTCAAAACCTTCGGGAGATTATATAATGAATTTTTACCGACCAAAAGAAGTATCGTGCAAGAAAACGGAGTCCGGAGAGCACACGAGGTGCCCACGAGGCAGGGGGCGTGCCAGGGGTAGGGCGCGCCCTCCACCCTCGTGGACGCCTCGTGTCCTTCCCGGACTACTTCTTATTTTCCTATTTTCTTAAATATTCCAAAACGGAGAAAAATTGCTATTAGAACTGTTTTGGAGTCGGTTTACTTACCGTACCACATACCTATTCCTTTTCGGAGTCTGAAACGTTCCGGAAAGTGTCCCTTATGTATTCCTCTGGGGTTGGTTTCAATAATATTAGTTTCAACATTTATGATTACCTGAAGATATAATGTTTGATTCTTTGACCGTTCACCACCTTCGGATTTGTGCCTTCGAAGTTGTTGATTTTTATGGCACCGGAACGATAGACCTCCTCGATAACGTAAGGACCTTCCCATTTAGAGAGAAGTTTTCCTGCAAAAAATCTTAAACGAGAGTTGTATAGCAAAACATAATCACCTACATTAAACTCACGCTTTTGTATCCTTTTGTCATGCCATCTTTTAACTTTTTCTTTAAACAGTTGGCATTTTCATAAGCCTGGGTTCTCCATTCATCAAGTGAGCTAATGTCAAATAACCTCTTCTCACCGGCAAGTTTGAAATCATAATTGAGCTCTTTAATGCCCAATATGCCTTATGTTCTAGTTCAGAGAGGTAAGTGACATGCTTTTCCATAAACCATTTTATACGGAGACATACCCATAGGATTTTTATATGCAGTTCTATAAGCCCATAATGCATCATCAAGTTTCTTGGACCAATTCTTTCTAGATCTATTAACAGTCTTTTGCAAAATTAATTAGCTCTCTATTACTCAGTTCTACTTGACCACTAGACTGTGGGTGGTAATGGAGATGCAATTCTATGATTAACATCATACTTAGCAAGCATTTTACGAAAAGCACCATGAATAAAATGTGAACCACCATCAGTCATTAAGTATCTAGGGACTCCAAACCTCGGAAAAATAACTTCTTTAAGCATCTTAATAGAGGTGTTATGATCAGCACTACTAGTTGGAATAGCTTCTACCCACTTAGTAACGTAATCAACAGCAACTAAAATATGTGTATACCCATTAGAGGAAGGAAACGGTCCCATATAATCAAAGCCCCAAACATCAAATGGTTCAATAACAAGTGAATAATTCATAGGCATTTCTTGACGTCTACTAATATTACCAATTCTTTGACATTCATCACAAGACAAGACAAACTTACGGGCATCTTTGAAAAGAGTAGGCCAATAAAAACCTGGATTGCAATACCTTATGTGCAGTTCTATCTCCAGCATGGTGTCCTCCATAAGCCTCGGAGTGACACTTGCGTAGGATCTGTTCATGTTCATGCTCAGGTACACAACGTCTAATAACACCATCTACTCCTTCTTTATAAAGGTGTGGGTCATCCCAGAAGTAATGTCTTAAATCATAGAAAAACTTTTTCTTTTGCTGGTATGTGAAACTAGGTGGTATAAATTTAGCAACAATATAATTAGCATAATCAGCATACCATGGAGCAGTACGAGAAGCATTTATGACAAATTGTTCATCGGAAAGCTATCATCAATAGGTAGTGGGTCATCAAGAACATTTCTCTAACCTAGACAAGTTGTCTGCAACGGGGTTCTCAGCTCCCTTTCTATCAATAATATGCAAATCAAATTCTTGTAGCAAGAGAACCCATCTAATAAGTCTAGGTTTAGCATCTTTCTTTTCCATAAGATATTTAATAGCAACATGATCAGTGTGAATAGTTACTTAGAATCAACAATATAAGGTCTGAACTTATCACAAGCAAATACAACTGCTAAAATTCTTTTTCAGTAGTAGCATAATTTCTCTGGGTACTGTCTAGAGTTTTACTAGCATATTGGATAACATTTAATTTCTTATCAACTCTTTGTCCTAGAACAACACCTACAACATAATCACTAGCATCACACATAATTTCAAAGGGTAAATTCCAATCAGGTGGCTGAACAATAGGTGCAGAAATCAAGGCTTTCTTAAGTATTTCAAATGCTTCTACACAATCATCATCAAAGACAAAAGGAACATCTTTTTGTAAGAGATTAGTCAGAGGCCTAGAAATTTTAGAGAAGTCTTTAATGAACCTCCTATAAAAACACATGACCAAGGAAACTTCTTATACCTTTGATGTCCTTAGGACACGACATCTTTTCAATAGCATCAAACTTAGCTTTATCAACTTCAATAACTCTTTCGGAAATTTTATGCCCCAAGACAATACCTTCATTAACCATAAAGTGGCACTTCTCCCGATTCAAGACAAGAGTAGTTTCTTCACATGTCTACAAAACTCGATCAAGTTTGCTTAAGAAGTCATCAAAATAAGTTCCATACACGAAAAAATCATCCATGAAAACCTCAACAGTCTTTTCACAAAAGTCAGAGAATATAGCAATCATACATCTTTGAAAGGTAGCAGGTGCATTACATAAACCAAAAGGCATACGTCTATAAGCAAAGGTATCGAAAGGGCAAGTAAAAGTGGTCTTTTCCTGATCCTCTTTCGACACAGGTATTTGAGAGAAACTAGAATAACTGTCTAGAAAGCAAAAATGTGTATGTTTGGATAATCTTTCTAGCATTCGATCAATAAAAGGTAAAGGGTAATGATCCTTTCTAGTAGCTTTATTTAATTTGCGGAAATCAATTACCATTCTATAACATGTAACAATTCTTTGTGGGATCAATTCATCTTTATCATTAGGAACAACAGTAATACCTCCCTTCTTAGGGACACAATGGAGAGGACTTACCCACTGACTATCAGCAACAGGATAAATTATACCTGCCTCCAGAAGCTTTAGTATTTCTGTTCTTACCACTTCTTTCATCTTAGGATTTAACCGTCGTTGGTGATCAACAACCGGTTAGCATCTTTTTCCAATTTTATTTTGTGCTGGCATAGAGTGGACTAATGCCCTTAAGATCATCAAGAGTATATCCAATAGCAGCACGGTGCTTCTTCAGAGATTTCAATAATTTCTCTTTTCTTTGCTCTGAAAGGTTAGCACTAATAATAACAGGATATATTCTTCTTTTCATCAAGATAAGCATATTTAAGAGTATCAGGCAATGGTTTAAGCTCAAACACGGGATCACCCTTGGGTGGAGGAGGATCCCTAGAATTTCAACAGGCAAGTTGTGTTTCAAAATAGGTCCCTGTTTAAAGAATACTTCATCTATTTCCCTTCTTTCATTCATAAACATATCATTTTCATGGTCTAGCAAATATTGTTCTAAAGGATCATTAGGGAGGCACGACAATAGAAGCAAGACCAATAATTTCATCTTTACTAGGCAATTCTTTATCATGGGGTTGTCTACGAAATTTAGCAAAATTAAAATCATGAGACATATCCCCTAAACCAACTGAAACAATATCCTTTTTGCAGTCTATCTTAGCATTAACAGTATTCAAGAAGGGTCTACCAAATATAATGGGACAAAAGTCATCTTGTGGGGAACCGAGAACAAGAAAATTAGTAGGATATTAACTTTCCCACACAAGACTTCAACATCTCTAACAATCCCAACTGGTGAAATAGTATCTCTATTGGCAAGCTTAATTGTAACATCAATACCTTCTATCTCAGCAGGTGCAATATCATGCATAATTTCTTTGTATAAGGAATGAGGTATTGCACTTGCACTAGCACCCATATCACATAAGCCATGATAGCAATGATCTCCTATTTTAACAGAAATAACAGGCATGCCTACAACAGGTCTATGTTTATTTTTAGTGTCAGGTCTAGCAATTCTAGCAGCTTCATCACAGAAGTAAATAACATGCCCATCATATTATCGGCCAAGAGATCTTTAACCATAGCAATACTAGGTTCAACTTTAATTTTTGCTCAGGGGTGTAGGTGTTCTAGTATTACTCTTACGAACCACAGTTGAAGCTTTAGCATGATCCTTTATTCTAACAGGGAAAGGTGGTTTCTCAATATAAGCAGTAGGAACAACAGGATCAACATTATAAGTGATAGTCTTTTCTTCAACTTTAATAGGTGCAACTACTTTTACTTCAATGGGAGGATTATATTTAAACCACTTCTCCTTAGGGAGATCAACATGAGTAGCAAAGGATTCACAGAAAGAAGCTACTATCTCAGAGTCAAGTCCATATTTAGTGCTAAATTCACGAAAATATCGGTATCCATAAAAGATTTAACACAATCAAACTTAGGTGTTATACCTGACTCCTTACCTTCGTCGAGATCCCAATCTTTAGAGTTGCGTTTAATTCTTTCCAATAAATCCCATTTGAATTCAATAGTCTTCATCATAAAAGAACCAGTACAAGAAGTATCGAGCATGGAGCGATTATTGAGAGAAAGCCGAGCATAAAAATTTTGAATAATAATTTCTCTTGAGAGCTCATGATTGGGGCATGAATATAACATTGACTTAAGCCTCCCCCAAGCTTGAGCGATGCTTTCTCCTTCGTGAGGCCAAAAATTATATATATAATTACGATCACGATGAACCAGATGCATAGGATAAAACTTCTGATGAAATTCCAATTTCAATCGGTTGTAGTTCCATGATCCCATATCATCACATAGCCTAAACCATGTCAATGCCTTTCCCTTCAAAGATAAAGGGAAGACCTTCTTCTTGATAACATCCTCGGGCATACCTGCAAGCTTAAATAATCCACAAACTTCATCCACATAGATTAGGTGCAAATCGGGATGTAATGTTCCATCACCTGTGAAAGGATTAGCTAGCAGTTTCTCTATCATACCCGAAGGAATTTCAAAGTAAACATTTTCAGTAGGTTCAGTAGGTTGAGGAGCAACTCTTTGCTCTACTGGTCGGTGAAGATACCCCGAACAAGCCCCTCAAAGGATTATGTCCATAGTAACAAGTGACAGTAAATTTCAGCACACTATATAAATTTTTCCTTACCAAATTCCACCTACCAAAGGCGCTTCACTCCCCGGAAATGGTGCCAGAAAAGAGTCTTGATGACCCACAAGTATAGGGGATCTATCATAGTCCTTTCGATAAGTAAGAGTGTCGAACCCAACGAGGAGCAGAAGGAAATGACAAGCGGTTTTCAGTAAGGTATTCTCTGCAAGCACTGAAATTATCGGTAACAGATAGTTTTGTGATAAGGTAATTTGTAACGGGTAACAAGTAACAAAAGTAAATAAGGTGCAGCAAGATGGTCAATCCTTTTTGTAGCAAAGGACAAGCCTGGACAAACTCTTATATAAAGGAAAACGCTCCCGAGGACACATGGGAATTATCGTCAAGCTAGTTTTCATCACGCTCATATGATTCACGTTTCGTACTTTGATAATTTGATATGTGGGTGGACCGGTGCTTGGGTACTGCCCTTTCTTGGACAAGCATCCCACTTATGATTAACCCCTATTGCAAGCATCCGCAACTACAAAAGAAGTATTAAGGTAAACCTAACCATAGCATGAAACATATGGATCCAAATCAGCCCCTTACGAAGCAACACATAAACTAGGGTTTAAGCTTCTGTCACTCTAGCAACCCATCATCTACTTATTACTTCCCAATGCCTTCCTCTAGGCCCAAACAATGGTGAAGTGTCATGTAGTCGACGTTCACATAACACCACTAGAGGAAAGACAACATACATCTCATCAAAATATCGAACGAATACCAAATTCACATGACTACTTATAGCAAGACTTCTCCCATGTCCTCAGGAACAAACGTAACTACTCACAAATCATATTCATGTTCATAATCAGAGGGGTATTAATATGCATAAAGGATCTGAACATATGATCTTCCACCAAGTAAACCAACTAGCATCAACTACAAGGAGTAATCAACACTACTAGCAACCCACAGGTACCAATCTGAGGTTTTGGGACAAAGATTGGATACAAGAGATGAACTAGGGTTTGAGAGGAATGGTGCTGGTGAAGATGTTGATGGAGATTGACCCCCTCCCTGAGAGGATCGATGGTGATGACGATGGTGATGATTTCCCCCTCCCGGAGGGAATGTTTCCCCGGCAGAACAGCTCCGCCGGAGCCCTAGATTGGTTCCGCCAAGGTTCCGCCTCGTGGCGGTGGAGTTCGTCCCGAAAGCTTGCTTATGATTTTTTGACGAAAGACTTCATATAGCAGAAGATGGGCACCGGAGGCCTGCCAGGGGGCCCATGAGACAGGGGGCACGCCTAGGGGGTAGGGCGCGCCCCACCCTCGTGGCCAGGGTGTGGGCCCCCTCTGGTTAATTCTTTCACAGTATTTTTTATATATTCCAAAACATGCTCCCGTGAAGTTTCAGGACTTTTGGAGTTGTGCAGAATAGGTCTCTAATATTTGCTCCTTTTCCAGCCCAGAATTCCAGCTGCCACATTCTCCCTCTTCATGTAAACCTTGTAAAATAAGAGAGAATAGGCATAAGTATTGTGACATAATGTGTAATAACAGCCATAATGCAATAAATATCGATATAAAAGCATGATGCAAAACGGACGTATCAATAGTGTTATTGACAGAGTTCTTCAATCACTGCCACCAAGCTATAAAGGCTTCGTGATGAACTATAATATGCAAGGGATGGAGAAGACTATTACTGAGCTCTTCGCAATGCTCAAAGCCATGGAGGTAGAAATGAAGAAGGAGAATCATGTGTTGATGGTTAACAAGACCACCTGTTTCAAGAAAAAGGGCAAAGGAAAGAAGGGGAACTTAAAGAAGAATGGCAAGCAAGTTGCCACTCCTGGGAAGAAGCCCAAGTCTGGACCTAAGCCTGAAACTGAGTGCTTCTACTACAAAGGGATTGGTCACTGGAAGCGGAACGACCCCAACTATTTGGCGGATAAGAAGGATGGTAAAGTGAACAAAGGTATATTTGATATACATGTTATTGATGTGTACCTTACTAATGCTTGTAGTAGTGCCTGGGTATTTGATACCGGTTCGGTTGCTCATATTTGTAACTCGAAATAGGAACTACGGATTAAATGAAGATTGGCTAAGGACGAGGTGACGATGCGCGTCGGGAATGGTTCCAAGGTCGATGTGATCGCCATCTACACGCTACCTCTACATCTACCTTCGGGATTAGTTTTAGACCTAAATAATTCTTATTTGGTGCTAGCGTTGAGCATGAACATTATATATGGATCTTGTTTATTGTGAGATGATTATTCATTTAAATCAGAGAATAATGGTTGTTCTATTTATATGAGTAATATCGTTTATGGTCATGCACCCTTGATGAATGGTCTATTCGTGTTGAATCTCGATCGTAGTGATATACATATTCATAATATTGATGCCAAAAGATGCAAAGTTGATAATGATAGTGCAACATACTTGTGGCACTGCCGTTTTGGTCGTATTGGTGTAAAGCGCATGAAGAAACTCCATGCAGATGGACTTTTGGAATCACTTGATTATGAATCATTTGATACTTGTGAACCATGCCTCATGGGTAAGATGACTAAAACTCTGTTCTCTCGAACAATGGAGCGAGCTAATGACTTATAGAAAATAATACATACCGATGGATCTGGTCCGATGAGTGTTGAGGCATGCAGTGGCTATCGTTATTTTCTAACCTTCACATATAATTTGAGTAGGTATGGATATATCTACTTGATGAAACACAAGTCTGAAACATTTGAAAAGTTCAAGGAATTTTAGAGTGAAGTGGAGAATCATCGTAGTAAGAAAATAAAGTTTCTACAATTTGATTGCAGAGGCGGATATTTGAGTTACGAGTT
>NW_024114444.1:0-9709 GCF_003073215.2 Triticum urartu | reverse complement strand
CCAACCGCCACGATTGGCTCGAAGCCAAATAGCCGGTCAACAGCTTCAGAGCTAAAGAAGAAAAGAGCTGCAGAAGTTGAAGCCAGAAAAAGGAAGAGCTCCGAAGCCTCTCCTACTGCCCCAGCAAAAAGAAGCGCAAGGTCAAGAAATCTAAGGCTGCTCCTGCAGAGCCCTTGATGGTTGAACCCTTTCTGTCATTCACCCCAATGCAGAAAGAAGACTGACAGTTCATGAGCCTGCTCCCACAGAGGCTCCTGACGCTGAAGATATTCCAGCAGCCGACCCAATAGCTGCTGAAGACATTGGTCATCAGGACAATGTGCAAGATGATGCAGCCCTTCCTCAGCTTGAAAAAAGCGAACTCATCAGTATTGGTCATCCTCTGACGCCAATGGCACAAGATGAGTCATGGGCGGATCGCCCTTAGGAGGAAGAAGACTTTGAGGTTCAGCCCACTCTGACCCCACAAGTGTCGTCTGCGTTCCGTAGGCTTCGCAAAGGTCCACGGCCTCAAGTCCAGTCTGCAGAAATTCCGGCTGCATCAGCCGAAGATAATGAAGAAGCACCTCCAGAACCCACTCCACCGCTCCATCAAGATGCAGTTCTCCAGGAGAACGTGCATGAGGTTGTCCCTCCAACTTCAAACACTGAAGCCAATGTGGAGCCCGCCCCACCAAATGCTTCAGCGGACAGCGAAGCCACTGAGCCAGACACTTCAGTTCCTGAGTCTGCTACAGGTCCACAATTTGATTATCACATAGAGCACAGGCCTCATGTCCAGAAGCCAATCCCAAGGCTTCCAAGGTTCCTAGGTCCTGCATCAGCACCTGGCTCCTTTGATATAAACAGCTTCAAGGCAGACAATACATTTTTCAATAGCTTCAAGAACCCCTATTCAAGGGAAAGGATTGTATCAGACAGGTTCTAGAGCTATTCACAGCGCCGCTATTATTCATGCATCTTATACAACCAAGGTCGCATCTTCCCTCACAAGCGCCTTGAGGTTGAAGCCATTGCTGGTCTGCCATGTCTTGAGGAAGCTTTGGACCGCTTCAGGCAAGTGGGTCTGCTGCCGTTTGTGACTGATGAAGAGCACTGGAACAAAGAGCTTCTGCTTCAGTTTTATGCCACTCTCCATATCAAAGGATACAACAGAGATCCGAAGACTTGGATCCTGGAGTGGATGACCGGAAATGTCCATCATGAAGCCAATGCATTTGATATCATTGAGCTCACCGGCCTGCCCACTCCAGGCGAATTCTTCGAGGAAGGCTGCCAACCACATTCTGAAGCTATTGAGAGCATTTTCCAGAGACCTGAACCAAATATGAGTCAGATGCTCTCAATGATGAAGCCATTGCCTCAGGATGCACCCTATCCAACTGAGTTCTTCGTTGAAGACCTAGAGTACCTGCCCAGGACCATATATCACATTATCCGTCGGACTCTCTGGCCCATTAAGGGACACTCACCACATGCCAAGATTGAGGGTGCAATGAAGACTCTCATATTCTATATCATGCATGGAAAATGCTTCAACGCACAGGATCTCTTCATACGCCAACTTGCAGCGTCAGGCTTGGACTTATTTGGTTTAAAGTTCAATGCCCCTTGGGTGATGAGGCTGATCAAACTGCACTCTACGATCTCATATCAGCCCTTAGCCCGAAACCATCGGATCTTCCTGCCAGATGTGGATATCTCTACTGAAGCAATATACCCTGAGCCTGCCAAGCAACCGATAAGTCTTCAGAATGCCGAACACCAGAGCTTCACGCAGAATGTTGAAGGTGTTGAAGCCATGTCTAGGGTCTATCCGATGGCTGGCACTACACGTGCACCAGCATCTACTGAAGCCACAGATAGCACAAATGCTCGAAGACCCAAGAAGCGTGCTCGTGTCCTCACTGACCGAGAGCTTCTTGTGGCCCTTCATCAAAAGCAAGATAGGCATCACAACTGGCTGAAACGTCAGATGAAGAGCCTCTTGGTGGATGTCAATCGTCTTCGAAACCTTGCCACCAAGAATGCCTTCGTTACACATGAGACTTACCGTCGTACGTGGAAAGGGCTCTCAATGATCTGCACTGAAGCTGAACTTGAAGAGGATGGCTTCACAGAGCGCTTCAAATTTGACACCACACCTCCTAGAAGGGCTGTGATGCGCAACACACCGTCACTTGAAGTCTCTGAGTTTTCTTCATCTGCTGCCACAGTTACTGCAAGGATCATTGATGAAGACGACGATGCTACTTCACCACCACCTGCTTCAGCACCTCAAAGCTCTGCACCGCCAAACAACTCCACCGACCCTGCTGCGCCTGGGAACGCGTAGAAAACTCTATGTCTTCAAACCTTTTTGGTCATTCCTGACAAAAGGGGGAGAAGCATATGATGTTTATAGTCTTCAAGCGGGTCAATATGGGCGGGTGCCTTATGTTTTGTTATACTTTGCTTCGTGTTTACAACTCTTGTTTTTGCTCCATTTGGTTCTTTGAGTTGTAAACACTAAAACTCGATGGTCGTCTGCTACTTGTTTACCACTCTGTTTGCGAAGATAAATTCCGCATGTGCGACGATAAATTCCGCACTTATCTCATTCTGCAGACGTCCATTTTCCATTATGCATGTCATTATCTTCATATACTTTCACATGCATAGTGGATTGTCATCATAAGCTGAAGCGGATCTCCACAAGTACAACCTGCCATGTGCATTTGCATTCCAAAAGCAAATTAACTTATATGCACATCTTCAGGGGGAGCCCTTGCAACTTATGAAGACAATTCCTTTACAAACTTCACACTTTTTATTCCCCGTTGAAAACTTCAACTAGTTTGTCATCAATCACCAAAAAGGGGGAGATTGTAAGTGCATCTAGTTCCACCCCTAGTTGGTTTTGGAGTATTGACGACAAACCTAGTTGAGGGACTAATGTGTTTGTAAGAATTGCAGGAAAACACAGGTAGAAGTCCCTCATTGATTCGGTTTTACTACCAGAGATGACCCCTAAAAATGTATGAAGACATTGAAGACAAAGGTGGTATATGAAGATATTCACATTGAAGACTATGACAAAAGAAGACATGTTATGAAGCCTATGGAGCTCGAAGACTTAGATCTTTCGTAGTTCTTTTTATTTTGTGTTGAGTCATAGGAACCACCATACTGTTAATTGGGGTCCAGGAGAACCAGTCAGAATGACTGAAGTGATGCCTAAATCAAAAACCTATGTCTTCGAGTGAAGACAATGAGAGCGAATCTTGTCCAGAGCCGGACAAGTCAGCTTTGCTTGTAGCCCAAGTAAAGTTGCCATGAGAGTTCGAAATCTGACCGTTGAGACACGTGTCAGTTCCTTAGTGACCTAGGGTCATTTCGGACAAATCAGGTCGGGTTGCCAAGTGGCTATAAATAGCCCACCCCCACAACCATAAACGGTTGGCTGCTCAGATTTCAGTGCACGGCTTTTGTCATTTGAGAGCAACCCACCTCGAAGCCTTTGAGAGAAAATTCCTAGTGAGGAGAAAAGCCCTAGCCACCTAGAGCCAGAGTAAATTGGGCATCACTTAAGTCTTCTTGTCTGTGTGATCTGAAGACTTATTACACTTGAGGACTGTGAATCCTCCAGACGGTTAGGCGTCGCGTTCAGAGCATCCAAGAGACATTGTGGATTGCCAGTGAACGAAGTCTGTGAAGGTTTGGGAGTCTACCTTGAAGACTTACCAGAGTGATTAGGCGAGGACTAAGTGACCTTAGCTCAAGGAGAATACTGTGTGTTCAGGACTGGGTGTCCGGGACTGTGTGTCCTAAGGTTTAAATACCTAACCGCTCCAACCGGACGTACAGTTGTCACAGCAACTGGAACTGGTCCAACATATCATTGTCTTCAATGAGTCACTGGTTTCATCTTCACTTACTCTTCTTACTGTTGCACATTGTGAAGCCACTCCATGCTTGCTTTATCTTTAGTTTTCACAACGTGAATGTATGAACTGTTTGGCTTCATAACTTCTTCCTACCGATCCTTATTTCACTTCACTTGTTTGTCATTGTGCTTTCACTCTATTGAATACATGACCATGGCTGGCCGAGTGTAATCTAACTTCCGTTGCATAGTAATAGGCATAATCTTCGCTGTTTGTCTTCATAACTCTCACGTTTTGAAGACTTTCGTAAAAATCGCCTAGTCACCCCCCTCCTCTAGTCGATATAACGCACTTTTTGGAACCACTTGATTATGAATCACTTGGTACTTGCGAACCGTGCCTCATGGGCAAGATGACTAAAACACCGTTCTCCGGTTCTATGGAGAGAGCAACAGATTTGTTGGAAATCATACATACCGGTGTATGTGGTCCGATGAATATTGAGGCTCGTGGCGGATAACGTTATTTTCTCACCTTCACAGATGACTTAAGCAGATATGAATATATCTACTTAATGAAACATAAGTCTGAAACATTTGAAAAGTTCAAAGAATTTCAGAGTGAAGTGGAAAATCATCGTAACAAGAAAATAAAGTTTCTATGATCTGATCATGGAGGAGAATATTTGAGTTACGAGTTTGGTGTACATTTGAAAAATTGTGGAATAGTTTCGCAACTCACGCCACCCGGAACACCACAACGTAATGGTGTGTCCGAACGTCGTAATCGTACTTTACTAGATATGGTGCGATCTATGATGTCTCTTACTGATTTACCGCTATCGTTTTGGGGTTATGCTTTAGAGACGGCCGTATTCACGTTAAATAGGGCACCATGAAAATCCGTTGAGATGGCGCCTTATGAACCATGGTTTGGCAAGAAAGCAAAGTTGTCGTTTCTTAAAGTTTGGGGCTGCGATGCTTATGTGAAAAAGCTTCAACCTGATAAGCTCGAACCCAAATCGGAGAAATGTGTCTTCATAGGATACCCAAAGGAGACTGTTGGGTGCACCTTCTATCACAGATCCGAAGGCAAGACATTCGTTGCTAAGAATGGATCCTTTCTAGAGAAGGAGTTTCTCTCGAAAGAAGTGAGTGGGAGGAAAGTAGAACTTGACGAGGTAACTGTACCAGCTCCCTTATTGGAAAATAGTACATCACAGAAAACTGTTTCTGGGACATCTATACCAATTAGTGAGGAAGCTAATGATGTTGATCATGAAACTTCAGGTCAAGACACTACTGAACCTCGTAGATCGACCAGAGCGAGATCCGCACCAGAGTGGTACGGTAATCCTGTTCTGGAAGTCATGCTACTAGATCATGATGAACCTACGAACTATGAAGAAGCGATGGTGAGCCCAGATTCTGCAAAGTGGCTTGAAGCCATGAAATCTGAGATGGGATCCATGTATGAGAACAAAGTATGGACTTTGGTTGACTTGTTCAAGAAGAAGACTGACGCTGATGGTAATGTTACTGTCTACAAAGCTCGACTTGTCGCAAAAGGTTTTCGACAAGTTCAAGGGGTTGACTACGATGAGACCTTCTCACCCGTGGCGATGCTTAAGTCTGTCCGAATCATGTTAGCAATAGCTGCATTTTATGATTATGAAATTTGGCAGATGGATGTCAAAACTGCATTCCTGAATGAATTTCTGGAAGAAGAGTTGTATATGATGCAACCAGAAGGTTTTGTCGATCCAAAGGGAGCTAACAAAGTGTGCAAACTCCAGCGATCCATTTATGGACTGGAGCAAGCCTCTCGGAGTTGGAATAAACGCTTTGATAGTGTGATCAAAGCATTTGGTTTTATACAGACTTTCGGAGAAGCCTGTATTTACAAGAAAGTGAGTGGGAGCTCTGTAGCATTTCTGATATTATATGTGGATGACATATTACTGATTGGAAATGATATAGAATTTCTGGATAGCATAAAGGGATACTTGAATAAGGAGTTTTTCAATGAAAGACCTCGGTGAAGCTGCTTACATATTAGGCATAAAAATCTATAGAGATAGATCAAGACGCTTAATTGGACTTTCACAAAGCACATACCTTGACAAGATTTTGAAGAAGTTCAAAATGGATCAAGCAAAGAAAGGGTTCTTGCCTGTGTTACAAGGTGTGAAGTTGAGTCAGACTCAATGCCCGACCACTGCAGAAGATAGAGAGAAAATGAAAGATGTTCCCTATGCTTCAGCCATAGGTTCTATCATGTATGCAATGCTGTGTACCAGAACTGATGTGTGCCTTGCTATAAGTTTAGCAGGGAGGTACCAAAGTAATCCAGGAATGGATCACTGGACAGCGGTCAAGAACATCCTGAAATACCTGAAAAGTACTAAGGATATGTTTCTCGTATATGGAGGTGACAAAGAGCTCAACGTAAAAGGTTAGGTTGATGCAAGCTTTGACACTGATCCGGACGATTCTAAATCGCAGACTAGATACGTGTTTACATTAAACGGTGGAGCTGTCAGTTGGTGCAGTTCTAAACAAAGCGTCGTAGCGGGATCTACATGTGAAGCGGAGTACATAGCTGCTTCGGAAGCAGCGAACGAAGGAGTCTGGATGAAGGAGTTCATATCCGATCTAGGTGTCATACCTAGTGCATCGGGTCCAATGAAAATCTTTTGTGACAATACTGGTGCAATTGCCTTGGCAAAGGAATCCAGATTTCACAAGAGAACCAAGCACATCAAGAAACGCTTCAATTCCATCCGAGATCTAGTCCAGGTGGGAGACATAGAGATTTGCAAGTGAAGGAAATATGCCCTAGAGGCAATAATAAAGTTATTATTTATTTCCTTATAATCATGATAAATGTTTATTATTCATGCTAGAATTGTATTAACCGGAAACATAATACATGTGTGAATACATAGACAAACAAAGTGTCACTAGTATGCCTCTACTTGTCTAGCTCGTTAATCAAAGATGGTTATGTTTCCTAACCATGAACAATGAGTTGTTATTTGATTAACGAGGTCACATCATTAGTTGAATGATCTGATTGACATGACCCATTTCATTAGCTTAGCACCTGATCGTTTAGTATGTTGCTATTGCTTTCTTCATGACTTATACATGTTCCTATGACTATGAGATTATGCAACTCCCGTTTACCGGAGGAACACTTTGGGTGCTACCAAACGTCACAACGTAACTGGGTGATTATAAAGGAGCATTACAGGTGTCTCCAAAGGTAGATGTTGGGTTGGCGTATTTCGAGATTGGGATTTGTCACTCGGATTGTCGGAGAGGTATCTCTGGGCCCTCTCGGTAATACACATCACATAAGCCTTGCAAGCATTACAACTAATATGTTAGTTGTGAGATGATGTATTACGGAACGAGTAAAGAGACTTGCCGGTAACGAGATTGAACTAGGTATTGGATACCGACGATCGAATCTCGGGCAAGTAACATACCGATGACAAAGGGAACAACGTATGTTGTTATGCGGTCTGACCGATAAAGATCTTCGTAGAATATGTAGGAGCCAATATGGGCATCCAGGTCCCGCTATTGGTTATTGACCGGAGACATGTCTCGGTCATGTCTACATTGTTCTCGAACCCGTAGGGTCCGCACGCTTAAGGTTACGATGACAGTTACATTATGAGTTTATGCATTTTGATGTACCGAAGGTTGTTCGGAGTCCCGGATGTGATCACGGACATGACGAGGAGTCTCGAAATGGTCGAGACGTAAAGATTGATATATTGGAAGCCTATGTTTGGACATCGGAAGTGTTCCGGGTGAAATCGGGATTTTACCGGGTTACCGGGAGGTTACCGGAACCCCCCGGGTGCCATATGGGCCTTCATGGGCCTTAGTGGAAAGGTGAAAGGGCTGCCCACAAGGGCTGCGCGCCTCCCACCTTCCCCTAGTCCTATTAGGACTAGGAGAGGTGGCCGGCCACCCCTCTCCCTCTTTCCCCCTCGGGGAATCCTAGTTGGAATAGGATTGGAGGGGAGTCCTACTCCCGGAAGGAGTAGGACTCCTCCTGCGCCTCCCTCCTTGGCCGGCCAGCCTCCCCCCTCTACTCCTTTATATACGGAGGCAGGGGACACCTCTAGACACACAAGTTGATCCACGTGATCTATTCCTTAGCCGTGTGCGGTGCCCCCTGCCACCATATACCTCGATAATACTGTAGCGGAGTTTAGGCAAAGCCCTGCTGTTGTAGTACATCAAGATCGTCACCACGCCGTCGTGCTGACGGAACTCTTCCCCGACACTTTGCTGGATCGGAGTCCGGGGATCGTCATCGAGCTGAACGTGTGCTCGAACTCGGAGGTGCCGTAGTTTCGGTGCTTGATCGGTTGGATCGTGAAGACGTACGACTACTTCCTCTACGTTGTGTGATCGCTTCCGCAGTCGGTCTGCGTTGGTACGTAGACAACACTCTCCCCTCTCGTTGCTATGCATCACATGATCTTGCGTGTGCGTAGGAATTTTTTTGAAATTACTACGAAACCCAATAGCAAGATACATATGGATCTGAATGTTGCAGACCCATTGACTAAGCCTCTTCCACGAGCAAAACATGATCAGCACCAAGGCTCCATGGGTGTTAGAATCATTACAGTGTAATCTAGATTATTGACTCTAGTGCAAGTGGGAGACTAAAGGAAATATTCCCTAGAGGCAATAATAAAGTTATTATTTATTTCCTTATAATCATGATAAATGTTTATTATTCATGCTAGAATTGTATTAATCGGAAACATAATACATGTGTGAATACATAGAAAAACAAAGTGTCACTAGTATGCCTCTACTTGACTAGCTCGTTAATCAAAGATGGTTATGTTTCCTAACCATGAACAATGAGTTGTTATTTGATTAACGAAGTCACATCATTAGTTGAATGATCTGATTGACATGACCCATTCCATTAGATTAGCACCCGATCGTTTAGTATGTTGCTATTGCTTTTCTTCATGACTTATACATGTTCCTATGACTATGAGATTATATAACTCCCGTTTGCCGGAGGAACACTTTGGGTGCTACCAAACGTCACAACGTTACTGGGTGATTATAAAGGAGCATTACAGGTGTCTCCAAAGGTACATGTTGGGCTGGCTTATTTCGAGACTAGGATTTGTCACTCCGATTGTCGGAGAGGTATCTCTGGGGCCCTCTCGGTAATACACATCACATAAGCCTTGCAAGCATTGTAACTAAGATGTTACTTGTGAGATGATGTATTACGGAACGAGTAAAGAGACTTGCCGGTAACGAGATTGAACTAGGTATTGGATACCGACGATCGAATCTCGGGAAAGTAACATACCGATGACAAAGG
This sequence comes from Triticum urartu, assembly GCF_003073215.2. Classification (NCBI taxonomy): domain Eukaryota; kingdom Viridiplantae; phylum Streptophyta; class Magnoliopsida; order Poales; family Poaceae; genus Triticum; species Triticum urartu. The sequence continues at coordinate 464 of NW_024114444.1, read as the reverse complement.
GAACAACGTATGTTGTTATGCGGTCTGACCGATAAAGATCTTCGTAGAATATGTAGGAGCCAATATGGGCATCCAGGTCCCGCTATTGGTTATTGACCGGAGACATGTCTCGGTCATGTGTACATTGTTCTCGAACCCGTAGGGTCCGCACGCTTAAGGTTACGATGACAGTTATATTATGAGTTTTTGCATTTTGATGTACCGAAGTTAGTTCGGAGTCCCGGATGTGATCACGGACATGACGAGGAGTCTCGAAATGGTCGAGACATAAATATTGATATATTGGAAGCCTATGTTGGGATATCGGAAGTGTTCCGGGTGAAATCGGGATTTTACCGGATTACCGGGAGGTTACCGGAACCCCCCGGGAACCAAATGGGCCTTAGTGGGCTTTAGTGGAAAGGAGAAAGGGGCAGCCCAAGGTGGGATGCGCACCTCCCCCCTCCCCTAGTCCTATTAGGACT
>NW_024114443.1:0-9533 GCF_003073215.2 Triticum urartu | reverse complement strand
CACAAGAGAATTTCCCTCATAGCTGGCCTTCCAAGATTGAACCATGCCTTTGGCTTCGTCCAGTTCTGCTTTCCTTTCGGTTCTTTCATGTTTTGTAACGGCCTATCACATAGCGCCTCCAGATCGACTCTAGCCTTAGTATTATCCTTTGACTTCCCATCTATGCCGAACAATGTACCAAAAAGTGCCTCGGCGATATTCTTCTCAGTGTGCATCACGTCGATGTTGTGTGGGCAAAGGAGGTCTTTGAAGTAAGGCAGATCCCATAAGCATGTTTTGTGAGTCCACGCATGCTTAGTATTATACCCCTTGAAGTACCCTGGACGTTGTGGATCTGGCTCGAGAGCGTTTAACTGATCCAGGGTCTGTTGGCCTGTCAATGCAGGTGGTGCAGAGTTTTTGACAACTCTACCCCTGATGAAGTTCTTCTTGTCTTTCCTGAACTTATGGCGAGGATCCAGGAACTGTCTATGCATGTCGAAGCAAGAAAACTTGCGACCGGCCTGAAGCCAACGAAACTCAAGAGCTCCCTTGCATGTGGGGCACGGGAACCTTCCATGCACACACCAGCCAACGAATAGCGCATACGCCGGCAAGTCATGCGTCGAGTACATGTACTAGACACGCATTATGAAGTTCCGTTTGCTAAAGGCGTCGTATGTCTTGAACCCATTATCCCAGGCTTCTTGCAATTCATCCTTAAGCGGCTGCATGTACACATTCATATTTTTGCCCGGATAGTTGGGTCCTGGAATTATCAACGTCAGGAAAATGTTCTTTCTTTGCATAATCTGTCCGGGGGGAGATTGAGTGGAAAGACAAATACGGGCCAACAACTGTATTGGGCTGCCGTCATACCAAACACACTGAACCCATCCATGCTGATGCCGACTCGAGGATGCCTTGGATCTGCCGCTTTGTCAGCATGTAATTCATCAAACTTTTTCCACGCAACACCATCCGATGTGTGTACCATCATCAGATTCCCATCTGCATCTAGTTTGGTTCTTTTGCCTGTTTTGTGCCATGTCATCTGTCTGGCCGTCTCTTCGACCATGAAAAGATGTCGAAGTCTTGGTACGATTGGCATATACCGAAGAACACTAACGGGGATTTTGGTCTGTGTCTTCTCACCCATACCGTTGTCTACCACAATATACCTGGAAGACTTGCAAATGGGACAATAGTTCAAGTCCGCATAGTCAAGCCTAAATAAGGCACATCCTTTCTCACAGGCATGTATCTTCTCATAGGGCATCTTCAGTGCACGGAGGATTTTGTCCGACTGGTACAGGTTTGCAGGCATTACATGGCCTTTGGGTAGAAAGCGTCCAAATACTGTCATAATTGCGTCATAGCATTCTCTGCCCAAGTTGAACTGAGCCTTCAGAGCCATTACTTGTGAGATGGCATCCAACTGACAAAGCTCAGTGTGCTCGTGGAGCGGACGTTTCGAAGACTCCAACATTTCATTGAAGGCCTTTGCAGATTCCTCCATCTCCTCGTCCGAATCCCGAGCATCATCATAGCCTTGCACCATGTTTTCCATCCCGGTACCATGCTCGTCGGTGCGACGACGATCCGCCTCAGCTCGGTCACGTTGGGTAGACTCACCATGAAATGTCCACACCGTATAATCGGGCGTAAAACTACTCTTCTGTAGGTGTTTGCCCATTTCAGCCTCTGTCTTCTTTTCCCAATTGCCGCACCGGAAATAGGGGCACCAGGTTTTCTTTTGGCCATTTGCAAATGCGGCTTGCACAAACCCCTTAGTTTTTGTGAACCATTCAGCGCTCCATTTGTTCTGACCAGTGTGACCGGTATACATCCAAGAACGGTCACTCATCTTGACTTTCAGAGCTACTGGACACACAACAATTATATATGTAATTCACCATGTATATATTCATCAGTTGATCTACTTTGTCAATTTTATTACGTCCATGCAACCTACACTCTAATAGGTAATGATAGGTCCTAATCCCACCCGTGTATGTGTAGATTGGGTTTATTTTCCCATGCTATGCTCCGGATCCGACGCAAAATTTTGGCAGCACCTCCCCGCTGTTCTCCTGATACACGTCTCTGCAATAAACAGAGAGGATGTGTACCCGGAGAACAACAGGGGAGGCACTGACGAAATATATGCGTCGGATCCGGAGCAAAGCATATGGAAAAACGAACCCAATCTACACATACTCGGGCTGTCCATGGATAGCGTTGGACAATTTGAAAGAATCAAGGTTATAAATATGCAAATGCATGCATATTTATAACTATGACGCTTTCGAATGGGAGACACATATTGGTTACGCATACTGATGATTCAAGACACATATATAGCTAGCTATCAAGTTTCATCGGAATAGATCAAATAATTAATGGGGGAGGAGGACTTGTCATTTGTGCTCACCCACGAACGAAGGGGCAGAGCTCGTCAAACGCACGGCGAGGTCGTCGAACACCAAACCTCGCAGCGATGAAACAACTGCACATTTAAAACTACACGATCAACATAATTATATATGATGTTTTTCATAACAAAATCAAAAAATATATGACCTAACTAATAATTCACAAATATATGACCCCGTCGGCCTTTGGAAGGCCAAAGAACACCTTTTCGGGAGGTGTCGGTGGTCGGGGTGTCCTGTCGGTGTCGGGGTGCCGTGTCGGGGTCGGGGTGCTGTTTCGGGGTCGGGGGGTCGGGGTGTCGTGTCGATGTCGGGGTAGTGCCGTGTCGGTGTCGGGGTGTTGTTTCGGGGTCGGGGTGTGGTGTCGGGTCAGGCTCGAGGTCGGGGTGTCGGGTCAGGCTCGGGGGGTCGGGGTCTCGGGGTCGGGGTATCGTGTCAGGGTGCCGGGTCGGGGTCAGGGTACCGTGTCGGGTCGGGTTTTTTTTTCCTTTTCTTCTTCTTCCTCTTTTTCCTTTTCTTCCTTTTTTTTCCTTCTTCTTCTTCTTCTTCTTCTTCCTCCTTTCCTTTTTCCTCTTCTTCTTCTCCTCCTCTCCTCTTTTTTATTCTTCTTCTTCCTCCTCCTTTCCTTTTTCCTCTTCTTCTCCTCCTCTCCTCTTTTTTCTTCTTCTTCTTCCTCTTCTTCTTTTTTCTTCTCCTCCTCCTCTTCTTCTTCTTCTTCTCCTGATCTCTTCTTTTTCTCTCTTTCTTCTTTCCTAAAATTAAACTAAACCTAAACCTAAAACTAAAAAAACAGAAAAAGAAAAAAACTAAATCTAAACCTAAAACTAAACTAAAACTAAACCTATAAACCTAAAAACTAATCCTAAAACTAAAACTAAATCTAAATTAAACATAAACCTAAAACTAAAAAAACAGAAAAAAGGAAAAAAAAAGGAAGAAGCTCACCTGCAGGGTGTAGGAGGGGGGCGGTGCGGCCTGGGGTGGCGGAGGAGCGGGGCGGCCTGGGGCGGCGAAGAGGGGGGGCGGGGCGGCCTGGGGCGGCGGCGCCGGGCCCGGCCGGGGCGGGGTGCGACGGGGTGGCGAGAGGTGGGAGAGAAAGAGAGAGAGAGGGGGTGTGGGGCGCGGCCCCGTTAACGTTACGTGGGGCCTCCCTCTTTGCCGTCCGCGGCACTTTGCCGTCCGCCTTCTTTCTCTTTGCCGTCCGCTAGCGGACGGCAAAGAGGGGGCCCGTTAGGTTTTTTTTTGCAGTTCGTCAGTGGGGCCCCTCCCTCTTTGCCGTCCGCTAGCCGACGGCAAAGAACTGGCTGATGGCAAACTTGGTCTTTGCCATCAGCCAGTTCTTTGCCGTCTGCTTTTTGGAAGCTGATGGCAAAGAGCTTCTTTGCCGTCCGCTAGCGGACGGCAAAGAACTGGCAGATGGCAAACTAGCTGATTCCAGTAGTGAAACCTTGGCACATTATTTTTATATTTAAACTTTATAAAAGCACACAACAGAAATAAATGACTCTCTAAAACTTCCGGGTTGTCTCCCAGGCAGCGCTTTCTTTAAAGCCATTAAGCTAGGCATATAGTGCTCAAGTAATGAATCCACCCGAATCCGAAGGTATATCAAAGCCAATTTTAATTAACAATGATTTGTAATTTAGTAGTAAGCACAAAGTAACATATATCATGCAACAACGAAGTCTAACTCTCTTCCTATGAATCGGCATGTCATAAAAGAACAATTCATGCACACATAGTAAAGGCCAATGCATAGTATAAACAGTTTCTTGTAATTTTATCATATTGGAAACATAGAGAGGTGGAGATATAGTTCCTCTCTCATAATAATTGCAAGTAGGAGAAGCAAGCACATGCATATTATATTCATCCAAATCACCATGTGCAACGTTAAAAGGCAACCCATCGATATAATCCTTAATAAGAGAAAACTTCTCCGATATAGTGTAGTTTGGAGAATTCAAAAGATAATAGGACTATCATGTGTGGGTGCAATAGAAACAATTTCATGTTTAACATAAGGAACTATAGCAAGTTCATCTCCATAAGCATAATTCATATTGGCATCTTGGCCACAAGCATAGCAAGCATCATCAAAAAGGGATATTTCAAAAGAATAAACGGGATCATAACAATCATCATAGCAATCATCCTCCGGTAAGTACGAAGGGAAATTAAACAATGTATGAGTTGAAGAGTTACTCTCATTAGAAGGTGGGCACGGGTAGCTAATCCGCTCTTCCTCCTTTTGTTCTTCGCTCTCCTCATCATCTTTTTCATCCAATAAGCTCACAGTTTCATCAATTTCTTCTTCCATAGACTCCTGCAAAATATTAGTCTCTTCTTGGACAGTGGAGACTTTCTCAATAAGTGCATTAATATCGTAATTGTATTCATAATTCTCATAGCAATATTTAAGGGTAGCTAAATTTTCAGGCCTATAAACCGAATCATACGCGGAGGCCTAGCATACCAATTCAATATATGAATTTGATCCCATAATAGTTTCCCTTTTTGTGTCAAGCGGTAATCCCCTAAAGTATTCACGTTGATCCAATGTTACTCCCATTACATAATTGAATGGGGTTTTCTCAGGATTATTAAAGTAGTACATAATATATTTCACATAACCATCATCAAGTGTTTTAGGAGGTTCCCCATCTCCATGAGTAGCAAGTACACCTAATTTTTTGGTATTTCGTGTTCCATATCCATAACTAAAGATAGAGAACAACTAAGAACAACAAATAAAAATTACTTAGTGATAAAGCAAACAAGCACACACGAGAATATTCACCCCACACTATTGCTCCCCGGCAACGGTGCCAGAAAAAGGTCTTGATAACCCATAAGTAGAGGGGATCGCAACAGTTTTCGATAAGTAAGAGTGAGGGAGTCCTGGATTAGGGGGTCTCCGGACAGCCGGACTATATCCTTTGGCCGGACTGTTAGACTATGAAGATACAAGATTGAAGACTTCATCTCGTGTCCGGATGGGACTCTACTTGGCGTGGAAGGCAAGCTAGGCAATACGGATATGGATATCTTCTCCTTTGTAACCGACCTTGTGTAACCCTAACCCTCTCCGGTGTCTATATAAACCGATTGGTTTTGAGTCCGTAGGACAACAACCATAATATACAATCATACCATAGGCTAGCTTCTAGGGTTTAGCCTCTCTGATCTCGTGTAGATCTACTCTTGTACCACCCATATCATCAATATTAATCAAGCAGGACGTAGGGTTTTACCTCCATGAAGAGGGCCCGAACCTGGGTAAAACATCGTGTCCCTTGCCTCCTCTTACCATTCGGCCTAGACGCACAGTTCGGGACCCCCTACCCGAGATCCGCCGGTTTTGACACTGACATTGGTGCTTTCATTGAGAGTTCCTCTGTGTCCTCACCGTTAGGCTTGATGGTTCCTACTATCATCGATAGCTATGCGGTCCAGGGTGAGACTTTCCCCCCCGGACAGATCTTCGTATTCGACGGCTTTGCACTGCGGGCAAATTCGCTTGGCCATCTGGAGCAGATTGAAAGCTACTGTCGGATTTCGGGTTCCGGCAGACCCTTAAGGTTCGAACACTGGGGTGCGCGCGGAGATTACGCCTTCAACCTCTCCGTCTCGCAAGGATCTAAACTACTAAGAGAAATGCACAAGAGACACAAGATTTATACTGGTTCGAGCCACCGTTGTGGTGTAATACCCTACTCCAGTGTGTGGTTGGTGGATTGCCTCTTGGGGCTGGTGAGGATGAACTATACAAGGAAGAACAGCCTAGCGAGGGTCTGTTCTTGGCTGGGGTGATGAACTGCTATGGCGAGTTCAGTCTCCTTTCTCTCTCTCTCTCCCTCTCTCTCTCTCTCTCTCTCTCTCTCTTTCTTTCACTCACTCTCGTCGATGACCAAGAGCCGACCCCTCCAACCTTCCAAACTCCCAACCCCCTTGCAATGTGGGTGGCTAGTCCTATTTATAGAGGCCCTGGTCCTCTTCCCAAATATTGAGCGGGAAGGTATCCAACAATGGCGGGCTAATTGGAAGGGGGACAGCTAGTACATCTATCCTGACAAAAGCAGTCTTCGCCTGCCAAAGGCTCTGGTGATGACGCCACGCTGGGCTCCATGGTGACCTCCGTCTCGTAGTCCGCTTGGTCCTGGTCTCGTTTCACCGAAGTGGAAACCTTTGCCTGATGCCTCGGTACTCCGCGGCTGCGCTTGTCCCCTTTGCACCAAAGAGGAAAGAAGGACGCTGCGCGCGCTGGCACCCGCCTGGTGTCCTGAGTCGTCATGGCTCACGTCATGGGCACCTCGCGAGGTACCCCGCCTTGATGTCTCTGCCTCCTCGCGAGCCAGCCTGATGAGGCTGCGCCTGAGGATGCGCCGTGTCGTCTGCCTCGCGAGGCTTGGCCCCTCACGAGGGTCTTGAGTCTTGTGCTGATGAAGATGGGCCATGTCGGGCCCCCACTTGAGCCACGCCGCAGGCCACAGGCAGGCAAGTCTGGGGACCCCCGTTCCCAGAACGCCGACAGTAGCCCCCGGGCCCAAGGCGCGCATGGACTTGGCCGTGCAGAGAGGCGAAAGGGCAAGGGCGAAACGCCGCGGGCCCTAACAGCCTGCGGCCTTGGACGCCGCGTGGCGGTTGATTGGACGTGGCGTATCCACTTCCCCACGTCGCCTTGGTGATCGTGCGAGTTGGACGAGTCCCTGCATGCAGAGCGTGTTATGATTACCTGTGACCGTGGAGGCTGGCGGTTGGCCTTCGCTGGCTATAAGTACGGCACCGCGCGTGCCTTCCCAGTCCATCTCTTCTAGCTGTCTCCTTCACCTCTGCTCTTGCTCCGTCTTGGTGTGATGGCTCCTATTCACCGATTCTCCGCAGCGGAGAAGGGAAAGGCTACTCGAGAGGGGCCAGACCCTCTCCCGCCGAAGAAGCGACTCGCCCTTTGCAGCCGGGACGAGGAGGATCGTCAGGCGGTGACGAGACCCTAGGGCGAGCGGCCTCCGCCGGGGTTCCTGCTCCCCTTGTATGCCCACGTCGAGGGCCTCGGAGGTGTTGATGCTGATCCCCGCGGTCGGCGCCGTCGTCGGCGCCGTCGGGTCATGAAGGCATGGGTGGTTCCTCCTGGAGTCCACGCCAAGGGCTCCTCCCAGGAGGGCGTGCTCCATGTCGCCATTCCGCTTCAGTCCTGGATTCGCCTGCCTCCCTTCTTTGCCTCCATCGTTCCTCCAGGAGGGCCCCTGGAACTCTGGCTGCAGCACGCCGACTGCAGCGCCCTCGCGACCGAGGCTGAGGTCGTGGTCGCCGCCCCGGGCGAGGTCTTCATGTCCCGCGGCTGGAGGGAGATCGCCCGGGTCTGCAGGGATAGAGGCGTCTTCGCGGTCCACCTGGAGTACGACGGCGCGGGCGTGATGTTCTTCAAGGCCTTCGACGCGAACGGGCGCCGTCTTGAGTGCTGCCGTGGGAGATGTGGCCAGGACCTTGCCCTGGTGAGGGCCAGGCCCATCGACCGCTCCCTTGGCGGAGGCGCCGGAGGGTCCAGCGACTCCAGCGAAGGCTTCGCGATGCCGGAGACGAGCGACGATAGCTACGAGCCCCCGAGCCGGCGTCGCTCTTGGAGCAGGGCGGACTCGTCAGGCCGCCGCCAACCCTGATCTGGATGGGGTTGGCGCCGGTGCCTGACGGCCCACTGTTGATGATGGCGTTTCTTGCTGTAGCTCGTGTAGTTAGCGTTCCTTAGGATTCGTTCCCTGCGAGGAATCGAAAACGCGCCCCGTAGGGGCTTGTAAGGTGTCTGTAGCCCCTTTTGTTAATATATATGACCTTTTGCCATGGATCTGTGCAAGTTGCTGATTCCGTCGTAGCTCGGTCCTCCCTTTCGAACCTCGCGAGGGCTTGGTGCTCTGCGTCGACAGGACCCAGTCCCAAGACGGCGTCAGCCGTCGCTGGTATGCCAGGTCGCGATGCCGTGGTCAAGGCCAGGAGGTGAGCGACCCGGGGTCCGGTAAGAGCCCCTGAGTCGCGATGCTCAGGAGGTCCCCTTTGGCGCCCAAGCAGCCGTCGCTTGGTGAGAAAGGGAAGCAGTGTCACTAGTACGGAATTGCTTTAGGTGCGGGGGTAGTGCCACGGTAGCCAGTGCTTTGGATGGTGACTTATCTTGGGAGTCAGGGGTTGTTCCTGGTGCGCCGTCGGGTCCGCGCGTAGGCTGGAACGGAATCGCTCGGCAAGGTCCTCGCGAGCCCCCTTCTTCCTCGCCTCTGCTCTACGTCCTCGGGTCCCGGCCCTCGAGCTGGTCTCAGCCGTCACTGGTATGCCAGGTCGCGATGCCGTGGACAAGGCCAGAGGGTGAGGGCTGGAGAGCCAGTAAGAGCCCTGAGTCACGATGCCCAGGCACCCCCCTTTTAATGTGCAAGCGGTTCGCGCGGGCGAGGGCGAAGGGAACCTCGTGAGGGCCTTGGCTGGCGCAGTTCCCTACGAGGATCCTGCAGAGTCATCACAGAAAGGAGATGGTGTTTCCAGGGCGGCCATTAGTCGATCGTTAGTTACTCAAGAGTTTGCTGGTTGGAGTAGGTGAGGTGTATCAGGGCCCCCGTGAGCCAGCGCGGGACTCACGAGGCCCTACCTCTAGGCGGGTTGCGCCTGGCGCTGGGCCGGATCCTGAGGTGTGTCCCTGCAAAATTCGGTTAGATGCCGGTACTCTACGTCCTCGGGTCCCGGCCCTCGAGCTTGTCTCAGCCGTCGCTGGTATGCCAGGTCGCGATGCTGTGGACAAGGCCAGAGGGTGAGGGCTGGAGAGCCAGTAAGAGCCCTGAGTCGCGATGCTCAGGCACCCCCCCTTTAACGTGCAAGTAGTCGACATGGAGAAGAAGGGTTGCCGTGAACGGGCATCAAGCAATCAAGCGTGATAGGCGAATGCATGGTTAAAAGCAAATGCGATGGAGGTACACGCCGCTGGGCCTAGCCCCAGCGGCTTGGGGATGATGCAGCCCGAGGGGTGCCCCCAACAAAGCAAACTAACGACTGGGAAATAAAGGTAGATACATGCCGCAGGGACGGACCCACGTGGCCTGGGGGTGATGCAACCCTGGGAGGGCGCTCCCGGCTGGGAATGGAACT
>NW_024114442.1:0-9280 GCF_003073215.2 Triticum urartu | reverse complement strand
CTTATTACAATAAATATGGCTTAAGGCCATCTAATAACGATAACAGCGGAAGACTCGGAAGATAAATGGGTCCATCAACTCCAACGACATCACTAAGTATAGAACCACGACCTAAAAGCACCTTACTCGTCGTCTGAAAAGTCTGCAACATGAAAGTTGCAGCCCGAAAACGGGTCAGCACATGGAATATGCTGGCAATGTAACACATAGAGAGTAATGGAATGAAACAGCTATACTACATGCTTATATGGCTGGTGGAAAGCTCTATGGTTACAGTTTTGCGTAAAGCCAGTTTTTCCCTACTGCAAAGGAATAAATTTATTTAACTAACATGGTAGTTGTTAAACATCGAGAATGGTTGACAGCATTCCGATCCCAATTAAGTGAACAATTAAAACCCAACAACATTAATTAGAAGTAACGTGATGAGATTCACATGATATTCAAGTACTAGATACTCAAGTTGTCCATAACCGGGGACACGGCTAATCATGATTAGTTTGTACACTCTGCAGAGGTTTGCGCACTTTTCCCCACAAGACTCGATCGCCTCCGTTTGGTTTCTCGCACTACATGGTGTTTGAGAAGACGAATGACCGAGACATAGTCTTTCAGAAGCGCTAACACCTTACGTGTGGGTAGACCGGTACACCTACTTTCCCCTACATCTGCTAGTCTACCCGTAAGAGTTCGCACGACTTAGTCAACTATGCCAGAGCCCATAATGGCTTGTGGCTGCACACGGAAGTTACTAGCATGAATGATCTTATGATCCCTTTGAGCCTGGGTGGCGGTCCGAAATAAAAACAGGCAAGTCCTGATAGACATCAGGTGCCTCAATCCACCCAGATGTGTATTTAAGTTGCCACCTTAAGTAAATCATTAAAATTATCAACTCACATCTGTCATGGATATCACTCACCCAATCCACGTCTACTAGCATAGCATGGCATAATAAGCAAACGTATAAGTAACTCCCAAAGGTTTCATAATAAACAGGTAATAGGTACTACCTCATCTACTTCCCATCCCACAATTTAATTAGATCCTAATCATGCAATGTGAGAGGATTGATCTAATGCAATAAAACATGGGTTGTAGAAAAGGTATGATCAAAGTGTTACTTGCCTTGCTGATGATCCGCGAGACCTAGGGTTTCGAAGTAGCAAGCGGCGCAATCCGGGTGATCTAACACAGACAAACAACAAGCACACAATAAGTACTCATCTAATGCATGGGTAAAACTCGAACAAGAGAACGAACCAGAAATTTCAACTTAAGAACTCCGGTTGCAAAGAAAGAACGAACCGAACAAAGAAACAGAAAACAAACGGTGGAAGAAAACAACTCGGTTCTAGCAGGTTGAAACTAGGTCAAAATTTTATTGTGGCAAAAACTTGTTCAAGTTGATTAGTCGGAACGGCGGTTTCGAAACGAAACTCCAGGCGCTTGAATCACCTGATTCCGATAAACGAGCGGGAAGAAAGACTAGAACAAAGATCGGATCTGAGATCACGATCGCGGAATAAATCCGACGAAAAGAGAGAGACGAACGGTTAAACGAACGGGCATCGTTAACCGTGAAAAATCGGTGATCACGTTCGTTGAGACGAACGGTCCGAAATAAGAATGAAAACCGATTTAGGGTTTTCAGAAAAGAAAACCGAAACAAAAACCGAAAAAGAAACCGGAAAAGAAAACCAGAACGGTTTCTTTAAAAAAAGGAACCGAACCGAGGCAAGGGTGGCGCGGCTACCTCTGGCGAGGCTCCGGCGAGGGGCTCCGGCGGCGGCGGGGTGCAAAGGCGGCGGCGGCGCTAGGCAGCGGCGGCGGGGCTGCGGCTTGGGGGCGGCGCAGCGGCTAGGAGGCGGCGGCGGCTGCTTGGGGCACGGGGCTGGCGCGCAGCTCGGGGCGGGAGGCGGCGGTGGCTACAGCTTGGGGTGGAGAGGGGGGGGGTGTAGAGGTATTTATCGGAGGGAGGGGAGAGGGAAACTTGGGGGAGGGGGCAAGAAAAGAGGAGGCGGCGGCTTGGAGTCCAAGCCGGACTCAGCTTGCGGCGGGGATGGCGGCTGGCGCGAGGGGGCGGCTGGGCCTGGCCGGCTGGGCCTTGGCCGGCCGGGCCTAGCGGGATTTTTTTAAACGGTTACGCGCGCAGAAAAACAAAAGAAAGAAAAACTAAACGAACTCCAAAACTTCTAAAGTAAATTTTCTCCGACTCCTAATAATGAGTCGAACAAAATGAACTTTACTCCGGACCTAGATGCAATTTTTGAAAACGCGCATTTTTCCCTATCCAAATAAAAGCAAACAAAACTCCGGCAAAACCAAAATTTGACTTATTCATTAAATCTTCATTTTTCCTAACTTTGGGAAAGTCATATTATTCCCTCTCTCATTTTTTTTGATATTGGAAAAATAATTGAAGATGAAATAAATAAATCAAATGATCCTCTTTTCAAAATTTTAGAAAACTCTCAAATATGAAAATAACGAAATCTCCAACTCTTTCCGAAGGTCCTTGAGTTGCGTGAAATTTCTAGGATCGACCAAAATGCAAGAAAATATGCTATGCATGATGATCTAGTGTATAACATACCAAATTGCAAATTTGGAATGTTACAAACCTACCCCCCTTAAAATGAATCTCGCCCTCGAGATTCGGGTTGGCTAGAAAATAGGTGAGGGTGGTCCTTGGGAAAATCTTCTTCTCTTTCCCAGGTGGCTTCATCCTCTGAGTGGTGGTTCCACTGAACTTTGCAAAACTTGATAACCTTGCTGCGGGTAACTCTGCTGGCATAATCGAGAATCTTGACTGGCTTCTCCTCATACGTTAAGTCATCCTTCAACTGAATCGCTTCAAGCGGTACTGTATCTCTTAGCGGTGCCTCCGCCATCTCGGCATGACATTTCTTCAGCTGAGAAACATGGAATACATCATGAACTCCTGACAGCTCCTCTGGTAATTCCAACTTATAAGCGACTTCTCCCATACGTTGCAAGACCTTGTACGGTCCAACGAAACGCGGTGCTAACTTTCCCTTAACTCCAAAGCGCTTAACTCCTCGAAGTGGGGATACTCGAAGATAAACCCTTTCTCCGGTTTCGTAAACTGTCTCCTTGCGTTTAGAATCTGCGTAGCTCTTCTGCCTGGACTGGGCTACCCTGAGCCTATCGCGAATCAACTTAACTTTCCGTTCAGACTCCTTAATCAAATCTGGTCCAAAGAATTGACGGTCTCCAACTTCGTCCCATGACAACGGTGTCCTGCACCTCCTTCCATATAAAGCTTCGAAAGGTGCCATCTTCAAACTGGTTTGGTAACTGTTGTTATAAGAAAACTCCGCATACGGCAAGTTATCGTCCCAACTAGATCCATAATCTAGTGCACAAGCTCTCAGCATATCTTCCAAAATCTGATTGACTCTCTCGGTCTGTCCATCCGTCTGCGGATGAAAAGCTGTGCTGAACTCTAGTCTGGTTCCCAAAGTTTCATGCAACTGATTCCAAAACTTTGAGGTAAATTGGGTTCCTCTATCTGATACGATACTCCTCGGAACTCCATGTAAACAAATGATCCTAGTCATGTATATCTTCGCCAACTTAGCACTGGTGTAACTGGTCTTAACTGGAATAAAATGTGCTACCTTGGTCAAATGATCAACTACTACCCATATCGAGTCATAGCCTGCTTTCGTCCCGGGTAGTCCTGTGATAAAATCCATGCCTATCTTATCCCACTTCCATTCGGGTATCGGCAATGGTTGTAATAATCCTGCTGGCTTCTGATGCTTTGCCTTTACTCTCAGACATACGTCACAAACTGCTACATATGCTGCAATATCCTTCTTCATTCCGGTCCACCAGAATGTTTCCTTCAAATCCAAATACATCTTGGTATTCCCTGGGTGAATCGAATACGGTGAATCATGTGCCTCGTGCAAAATCAACTTTGTGATCTCCGGGTCATTGGGCACATAAACACGGTCCTCAAACCATAAGGTATCGTGCTCATCCTCACGAAATCCCTTTGCTTTTCCTTTGCTCAATTTCTCTTTTATAGTAGCAATCTCCTTGTCAGATTTCTGAGCTTCTCTGATCTTATCCATCAATGTTGACTGAATCTCCAATGCTGCTACATAGCCTCTCGGAACTATTTCCAAACATAGCTCACGAAGGTTTTCTGCTAACTCCTTGGGTATTTTCCCCATCACTAGGGTGTTGACATGGCTCTTACGGCTCAATGCGTCAGCTACCACATTAGCTTTTCCGAGATGGTAATGCAATCTCATGTCATAATCCTTGATGAGCTCCAACCATCTCCTTTGTCTGAGGTTCAACTCCTTCTGCGTGAAAATGTACTTCAAACTCTTGTGATCCGTGTACACCTCACAATGATTTCCAATGAGGAAATGTCTCCATGTTTTCAATGCATGCACTATAGCTGCTAACTCCAAATCATGCGTGGCATAATTCAACTCATGAGGCTTCAGTTGCCGTGAAGCATACGAAACAACTCTCCCTTCCTGCATAAGCACTGCTCCAAGTCCTCGATGTGAAGCGTCGCAATACACCTCATAATCCTTGGTCTGATCTGGCAAAATCAATACTGGTGAGGTAACCAAGCGTTTCTTCAATTCCTGGAAACTAGCCTCACATTCTTCAGTCCAATTGAACTTAGTATCCTTCTTCAACAATTCAGTCATAGGCTTTGCAATCTTTGAAAAGTTCTCAATGGACCTCCGGTAGTACCCTGCGAGTCCAAGAAAACTCCGGATCTCTCCAACTGTTGTTGGTGCTTCCCATTCGGTTACGGTCTCAACCTTAGTGGGGTCAACTGCTATACCTTCTTCGGATATAACGTGTCCGAGGAATCCAACTTCCTTCAACCAAAACTCACATTTGCTGAATTTGGCGTATAACTGATGTTCCCTTAGTTTCTCCAAAACCAAACGCAAATGTTCCTTATGCTCCCCTTCATTCTTTGAATAAACCAGGATGTCATCAATGAACACTACGACGAACTTATCCAAAAACTCCATAAACACTTTGTTCATCAGGTTCATAAAATAGGCAGGTGCGTTAGTCAATCCAAATGACATAACGGTATACTCATACAGTCCATATCTCGTGGTGAATGCTGTCTTAGGTATGTCCTGCTCCCGAATCTTCAATTGATGGTACCCTGATCGCAAATCGATCTTGGAAATCACTTTAGCTCCTTGCAACCGATCAAACAGATCGTTGATCATTGGCAATGGGTACTTGTTCTTGATGGTTACTTCATTCAATCCCCGATAATCTACAACCATCCTTAATGATCCATCCTTCTTTTCCACTAGAAGTACGGGTGATCCCCAAGGCGAAGAACTTGGGTGAATGTAACCTTTATCCAATAACTCCTTAATCTGATTCTTAATTTCCACCAAATCCTTTGCTGGCATCCGGTACGGTCGCTTCGATATTGGGCCTGTACCTGGCAATAACTCAATCAAAAACTCAATGTCTCTATCCGGTGGCATGCCTGGTAATTCCTCAGGAAATACATCAGGAAAATCCTTTACCACTGGTACTTCTTCTTGCACAACTCCTGTTAGGCAGTTTACTTGGGTCCTGTTTGGCACATGCCGGGATACATACTTGATCCTTCTTCCTTCTGGTGTGGTAAGCAAAATTGTCTTACTGGCGCAATCGATGTTTCCTCCATACATCGACAGCCAATCCATACCAAGAATCACATCCAGACCTTGGGATTCCAGAATAATTAAATCTGTTGGGAAAACATGCCTTCCTATACTTAATGGTACTTGGAAACATCCTTGTCTGGCCATGTACTCTGCTCCTGGCGAGCTTACTAGCATAGGTGTTTTAAGAATCCTAGTGGGCAGGCTATACTTTTCCACAAATCCCCTTGATATGTATGAATGCGATGCACCAGTATCGAAAAGAACGAGTGCGGTAAATGACTTAACCAAAAACTTACCGATTACTGCATCGGGCTGATCTTCAACCTCCTCCACATTAACGTGGTTCACCTGTCCCCTATTGAAAGGGTTCGGCTTCTTCCTAGAGCTTCCATTTCCATTTCCATTCTGGCCTTCGGGACATTCATTGGCATAATATCCGGTCTTGGAACACTTGAAACAAGTGACTTGACTCAGATCTCTCTTGGTTGGGGTCGATGGGGTGGTCCGGTTCTGGCCGGTGCTTCCTCCATTCCCATTACCATTCTTGTGGCCATTATGGTTGTGCGAGCTACCTCCTCCATGGGTGTGCTGAAACTTAAAATCCCGGTTTATGGGCAAAACGGGGGTTCTGCTGGGCTCCAGAGTTATACTTCCCCTGTCCATACTTCCTCTTACGGTTCTCAATCTGCTGTTGCTTTCCTTCAACCATGATGGCGTGATCTACCAACTCCTGGTAGTTGTTGAAACTCGCTACCATCAACTGCATGCTTAGTTCATCATTTAGTCCTTCCAGAAACTTCTCCTGCTTAGCTGCTTCCGTAGCAACGTCATCTGGGGCATAACGTGCTAACTTGCTGAAGTCGTCAACGTACTGGCCAACTGTCCTTCCTCCTTGGCGTAAGTTGCGAAACTCACGCTTCTTCATGGCCATAGCTCCTGCTGAAACATGGGCAGTGCGGAAAGCTTGCTGAAACTGATCCCATGTGACAGTGTCAACTGGGTAAGTGGCTGTGAAATTCTCCCACCATGCTGCCGCGGGTCCGTCAAGCTGGTGAGCGGCAAACTTCCCTTTCTCACCATCCGTGCATCCTGCAGTGGTCAACTCCCTTCCTATCTTGCGGAGCCAATCGTCTGCTACTATTGGCTCGGTGCTACTGGAAAACACCGGCGGATTCAGCATAAGGAAACGGGCTAAATGGTCAACAGGTGGTGGTGGTGGGTTGTTGTTGTTGTTGTTGTTCTGCTGGTTCTGGACTAACATCTGCATCAATTGATTCTGCTGCTGGATCAACTGAGTGAGCTCCGGTGGGAATCCATTGTCACGTCTCGGAGGCATCTGAGGGTTTAGAAAAGACGAGAATTAAGAATAGAGTGAGGTCTAAAGGGAAAACACTACCCCAATGCACATGAGAAAATGCACACAAAATCACTTCATTCAATCAAACAAGGGCTTACAATCGGTCTAAAACTATGGCAAAAGTGCTCGACTATAATGTTTACAGGGGGGGGGGGAATGCTACTACTATCTGGTGGTCATCTAGAAATTTGAACCGGTGGAAGACTCCATGATATCTGCTCCAGCTTCGTCTTCAAAGTCGGGTTCACTTGGATCCGAATCTATGTCGTCGATGATGATGTAGTTGTCCGGACATGCGACGTACTCGTCTTCCTCCTTGGATGCTAACTTCCTCTTGAGTTCTTCAATCTCCTGCTTAAGATCGCCATTGTGTCTCGCTAGAGCTACGATCTCGTCCATATAGTCCTTGCGTGTAGACTCCAGTTCTCCTTCTAGCTCGATGATCCTTGCCTTTGCAGTCTTCAACTCTATCATATCATTGCACATCTGGTTCTCGTGGCGTCGAATGTGCTGGTTTAACTCCTGGATGAAAGATGCAATGGATCTATCCTTCTTGGTGCTGACTAACTCCCATTGTTCATCTCGGCGTCCGCAAATCTGGTAGATAGTGTCCTTGAGGTCTTCCTGATAAACTTCTCCAATGCGTCCCATGGTGATATGAGCTGCCATGCTCTTTCCCAGACTCCAGGTTGGTGCATTGAAAACACTATATATAGGCTTCGTGATTGACGCGAATGTCCTTCCCGGAACGTGAGCTTGAATCTTCCAGCGCTCCTCTTCATGCAGAGTGGCGTTGAAGGTTCCCGTGAAGCTTGGTAATCCAATGTTCAGGTACTTGGTGACTTCCTTCAGGTGAAATCCAAATGGTGTGCCTTCATCCGGTTGAGCGTACTTAATCTTCGCGTTCATCATCCTAAAAGAGTAGAAAAGATGAGGAGTTAGAAAATGAGAAGAGAATGGTGATCTATGGCTTTAACTTAGTGGTCGTGTCCTACAGTCAGCGTGTGCTCTGATACCATCTCTGTAGCGACCCGACCTGAATGGATCAAGTGCTCTGTGCTCCGGTGTCATCCCTGGATCAGTAATGCTGACACCACACAGTACATCGAAGGATTTATAGCAGAGTGGCAATCACACACTTATTACATCGTTGTCTCAAAGAGAACTTATTACAATAAATATGGCTTAAGGCCATCTAATAACGATAACAGCGGAAGACTCGGAAGATAAATGGGTCCATCAACTCCAACGGCATCACTGAGTATAGAACCACGACCTAAAAGCACCTTACTCGTCGTCTGAAAAGTCTGCAACATGAAAGTTGCAGCCCGAAAACGGGTCAGCACATGGAATATGCTGGCAATGTAACACATAGAGAGTAATGGAATGAAACAGCTATACTACATGCTTATATGGCTGGTGGAAAGCTCTATGGTTACAGTTTTGCGTAAAGCCAGTTTTTCCCTACTGCAAAGGAATAAATTTATTTAACTAACATGGTAGTTGTTAAACATCGAGAATGGTTGACAGCATTCCGATCCCAATTAAGTGAACAATTAAAACCCAACAACATTAATTAGAAGTAACGTGATGAGATTCACATGATATTCAAGTACTAGATACTCAAGTTGTCCATAACCGGGGACACGGCTAATCATGATTAGTTTGTACACTCTGCAGAGGTTTGCGCACTTTTCCCCACAAGACTCGATCGCCTCCGTTTGGTTTCTCGCACTACATGGTGTTTGAGAAGACGAATGACCGAGACATAGTCTTTCAGAAGCGCTAACACCTTACGTGTGGGTAGACCGGTACACCTACTTTCCCCTACATCTGCTAGTCTACCCGTAAGAGTTCGCACGACTTAGTCAACTATGCCAGAGCCCATAATGGCTTGTGGCTGCACACGGAAGTTACTAGCATGAATGATCTTATGATCCCTTTGAGCCTGGGTGGCGGTCCGAAATAAAAACAGGCAAGTCCTGATAGACATCAGGTGCCTCAATCCACCCAGATGTGTATTTAAGTTGCCACCTTAAGTAAATCATTAAAATTATCAACTCACATCTGTCATGGATATCACTCACCCAATCCACGTCTACTAGCATAGCATGGCATAATAAGCAAACGTATAAGTAACTCCCAAAGGTTTTATAATAAACAGGTAATAGGTACTACCTCATCTACTTCCCATCCCACAATTTAATTAGATCCTAATCATGCAATGTGAGAGGATTGA
>NW_024114441.1:0-17570 GCF_003073215.2 Triticum urartu | reverse complement strand
CATCAAGTGAATCACGTGATATCCCATTGTCACCACAGATATGCACGGCAAGACATACATCAAGTGTTCTCAAATCTTTAAAGACTCAATCCGATAAGATAACTTCAAAGGGGCAACTCAATCCATTACAAGAGAGTAGAGGGGGGAGAAAACATCATAAGATCCAACTATAATAGCAAAGCTCACGATACATCAAGATCGTACCACCTCAAGAACACGAGAGAGAGAGAGAGATCAAACACATAGCTACTGGTACATACCCTCAGCCCCGAGGGAGAACTACTCCCTCCTCGTCATGGAGAGCACTGGGATGATGAAGATGTCCACCGGAGAGGGATTGCCCCCTCCGGCAGGGTGCCAGAACGGGTCTAGATTGGTTTTCGGTGGCTACGGAGGCTTCTGGCGGCGGAACTCCCGATCTATTGTGCTCTCGGATGTTTTTAGGGTATATGGATATATATAGGCGGAAGAAGTACGTAAGGGGGGCCACGAGGGGCCCACGAGGGTGGAGGGCGTGCCCTAGGGGGGTGGGCGTGCCCCCAACCTCGTGGCCTCCTCGAAGCTTCCCTTACGTGCACTTCAAGTCTTCTGGGCTTCTTTCCTTCCAAAAATGAGTCCCGTAAAGTTTCAGGTCAATTGGACTCCGTTTGATATTCCTTTTCTTTGAAACCCTAAAACAAGGTAAAAACAGAAACTGGCACTGGTCTCTGGGTTAATAGGTTAGTCCCAAAAATGATATAAAAGTGAATAATAAAGCCCAATATTGTCCAAAACAGTAGATAATATAGCATGGAGCAATCAAAAATTATAGATACGTTGGAGACATATCAGTGATTAGACTACTTGACCAAATAAAAATCTAGCTTTTTCCCAATTATAAGTCTTTGTAGATTTTAGCAACTTAGCACTAGTCAAGTAATCAACCTACACATGCAAGTCTAAGAGTATAGAAGCGGAATGTAAAACATTGCACATGAAGGTAAAGGAAGGAGTTTGGAGGAAGCAAACGCAATGTAGACATGGAGATTTTTGGTGTGGTTCCGATAGGTTTTGCTATCGTACATCCACATTGATGGAGACTTCAACCCACAAAGGGTAACGGTTGCGCGAGTCCACGGAGGGCTCCAACTACGAAGGGTCCATGAGGAAGCAACCTTGTCTATCCCACCATGGCCATCGCCCATGAAGGACTTGCCTCACTAGGGTAGATCTTCACGAAGTAGGCGATCTCCTTGCCCGTACATACTCCTTGGTTCAACTCCACAATCTTGACGGAGGCTCCCAAGTGACATCTAACCAATCTAGGAGACACCACTCTCCAAAAGGTAATAGATGGTGTGTTGATGATGAACTCCTTGCTCTTGTGCTTCAAATGATAGTCTCCCCAACACTCAACTCTCTCTCATAGATTTGGATTTTGTGGAAAGATGATTTCAGTGGAAAGCAACTTGGGGATGGCTAGAGATCAAGATTTATGTGGTTGGAGTGGAATATCTTGACCTCAACACAAGTGTAGGTGGTTCTCTCTCAGAAAATGTATGTTGAAAGTGTAGGCATGTTCTGATGGCTCTCTCCATGAATGAAGAATGTGTGGAGGGGTATATATAGCCTCCACACAAAATCTAACTATTACAGACAATTTACCAAACTCGGTGAGACCGAATCGTGAAACTCGGTCGGACCGATTCAATTCAAAATATGAACTTAGGATTTCGGTGGGACTGACACGTCAACTCGGTGGGACCGATTTCATTAGGGTTAGGGCATAACGTAATCTCGGTGAGGCCGATTACACAAACTCGGTGGGACCGATTTTGGTAATAAGCTAACCAGAGAGTTGGTCACACAAAGTCGGTGGGACCGATTCGCTCATTTCGGTTGGACCGAAACGTTACGAAGGGGAAACAGAGAGTTTGCATTGCAAACTCGGTGGGACCGATCGCTCATCTCGGTTAGATCGAAACATTACGAAGGGAAACAGAGAGTTTCCAATCCCATCTCGGTGAGACCGAGATCCCTATCGGTGAGACCGAAGTGACTAGGGTTTTGTGGCAATGGCTATGTCAACTGAACTCGGTGGTGCCGGATGGAAAGTTTTGGTGGGGCCGAGTTTGACTTTTAGTTTGGGACAAATGTGGATATGAGAAGGTGTTTGAGGGTTTTGGAGCATATCACTAAGCATTTTTAGCAAGTAACCCATTAAGCAACACCTCATCCCCCTTTAACAGTATTGGCTTTTCCTATGGACTCAATGTGATCTTGGATCACTAAAAGGTAAAATGTAGAGTCTTAAGCTTTAGAGCTTGAGCCAATCTTTTGTCCTTAGCATTTTTAGGGAGTCCACATTTCTAATCCATGCCATGACAATCATTGAGCTTTCCTGAAATATTTATCTTGAAATAGTATTAGCTCAATGAGTTATATGTTGTTAGGAATTACCAAAACCACCCAGCGATAGTTGCACTTTCACGGCCTCAATTGGATCAAGAGTACGAGGGACGTCACCGAGCTGAACGTGTGCAGATTGTGGAGGTGTCGTGCGTTTGGTACTTGATCGGTTGGATCGCGAAGACGTTCGACTACATCAACCGCGTTTCTTAACGCTTCCGCTTTCGGTCTACGAGGGTACGTAGACATACTCTGCCCTCTCGTTGCTATGCACCTCCTAGATAGATCTTGTGTGATCGTAGGATTTTTTTTGAAATACCGTGTTCCCTGTAACAGCCTGGATTTTGGCCCTTTTCTTTTTCTTTTGATTTAATTGGTTTTTTCTCTGGTTTTCTTTTTGGAGTGATTCTGTGGCCTTGTCACCTGGGAAATCATCTTCATTCCCCCTCCAAAGTGGCTCATCATTCTTAAAACTTTGCCAAGATCATGTCACTCCACTTCTTGACCAAACCCTAATTTCTTTTTCTAGGGAATACTCCTTTTCCTATTAAAGGAATAACTCTATCTGCCTTAGATTGTGAAGCAACCCATATTTCTGTCCATCCAAAAATCCCCAAATAATTCTTATAAATTGTTTGGGTCATATCTTCCTCAAATATGGCAAAATATTTCATTGGCCATATTTCTCATCATGCTCAATAAATTCATTTCCTATTCTGTCCTAAATGGCACATTGTGAAGCAAGTGCTATTTATCTTTGACCATTTGCCCCCAAACTTTTTGGGCATGATATATCATCCAAATAATTAACCTGTGCCAAAATTCAACTTCAGTTGCCTAGCCAAGCTTCCTCATTGATTTTTCAAAGTTCATGTCTAAGGGAAGCCTTTGTGAAGGAAGTGCTAGCTAGGGTTATTCAAATGAGTTGAAATTTTGCATGCCTCTTCTTGTGCTCATATTATCCCAGTCCTACAAATTTCAGCCCCACCCAATCATCTATGTGAGCACAGGACCAAATCTTTACTTCTAGTAAAATTTTCAGGTTGTGAAGCAAGTGACATTTATATTGCTTCAAAAATAGTGATAAATTACCAGGCTGTTCTCCTACCCAAATAACTTCTCTCCATGAAATGTGGCACCAGTTCACCTAGCCAATATTTCTATAGAAATTTTGCAAGTTTCTGTTCAGTGAAGATGTTTGTGAAGCAAGTACCATTTTGGTACAACCAATTGGTATGAAATTTTTACAGCACCTTTATCTGGCCAAATCACCAAGCCCTGCCAAATTTCATCTCAAGTGGTTACTCTATGTGAGTGAACCATCTTGATCTTGATTCTGGACCCATAGTGTGAGTTACAAAGCAACTATATTAGTTTTTGCTCCATTATGCTCCAAAACCTCCAGGATCATAGTCCTTCCTTAGTTAATCACCCCAGACAAACTCTTTGGCGCTAGTAAAGTTCGTGTTGTTCACCAGTGCACGGCCAAGTTTATTGTAGTAAACTTTAGGCGGTGATTACCATTTAACCATAGCAGTTTTAACCAAACTACCACCTCAGTTGCAACCTCCCCTGGATGAACTATCAGTTGTTATAATAGTTTAATGAAATACCATCATGACTAATTTTATTAATCATCAAACAATTACGTCATCCACAAGTTTGGGTAACAACGATCTCGGGTTATATCGAATTCCCGACACATAGGTTTCTACCTGGCAAGTCAATGAAGTCCAATGTGTTCAACCCAGGTCTAAGGCAATCAACCCAAGCCCAAGGCAAATAACTAAATTCAAATAAAAAAGAAAATATCAACAAGGATGGAAAAAGAAAATGATCCCAACACTAGAAGGGCCATCATGGGAGAGGGATGAGAGGGAATGGACATAAGGCATGTAGCGCTTGGTCCTGTACGGACCTACTGAATGTTCCTTCGGGTGCTCCATTGACAAAGATTTACTTTTCATTCGTCTTGGTCTTTGTTCTTTTGTTTTTCAAGAAAAAAATCTCGGAAAAAAACTATATAGGTTTGTTCCGATAGTTAAAATATATTTCATGATTAAAAAGTGACTAGGAGTTTAGAAAAATGTCCATGAAGTTAAAAAAATGTGCATAAATTTAAAAATGTTCCCCAAAAGTTAAAGATTGTTCACAAAATTTTGAAAAAAAGGGAAATGTAAGATGCCCGCCTTATGTTGAAATGCTCATGAATTAAAAATCTTCCCAAAGTTAAAATATGTTTTCAAATTTAGAAAACGATAAAAAGAAAGAAAAATGAACAAAATGTATGAGAATAAATCCGTAGAAAAGTGATGAAAGAGACACACAAAAGAGAAAACCCAAGAAAAATGATGCATGAGAAATAGAAGAAAACGGCTCGACTGTATGTAATGCCCCCTTTCTAGTTGGCTTAATCCAAGTCGCTATTGCTTCGTGCATTAGGTTGACAATTTGACGCAATAAGCATCAAATAGGATTTCTTGGCTCACTACAGACTATTTACCTTCCACCTTTGACTAGTCGACCATGGACCAGTGGACCAAACTTTTATCATCATACCCTTCACATGTACCACCAGTCTTGTTTCCACCAGTCTCATATAATCCATGTTGTGGCCCCAAAGTGCAAGAGTTTGCGCCAAGTGATAACTTTCCCCTTTCATGAGAATCAAGGTATTAGTAGGTAGAGATAACACCCCTAATCTGAGTCAAGCACACTACAAAACAAATGAAGAACTCACTTGTCCCTCCAATGGTTCTTGTCACAAACTAATATCCCTCATACCACTCAAGTTGTGGTTCAAAAAAAGAGCAATGGTAGTAATTAAACCACCACAACAAATCACACCTGGTGGTTGCGCCATCTACTAGAGGAAGTGTGACCATGGGAACAACCAAGGTAGGCTTCAAGCATCACTGTACATGAAGCGTGTTGTGGAGGACACACATCTTAGGGTTCTTTCATTTTGCATCACTATTTCTTATTATGAACTACTTATAATTATCCATATTTTGCACATTTTCGTACCATTCTTATGTATTTTTCTCTTAATTTACATGCTTCAAAGGAGGAAGGGGAATTGCCAGAAAACATCAGAAAGGGACCAAAAAGAAGAGCAATGAAGAAATTATTTTCCAAGAGCTTATAAAAATAATCTCACGAGACAAGAGTCGGGGCAAAAATTGGGACACGGAGGCGCCTATGGATCCCACGTAGCCCCACCTGGTGGATTGGCCCTAGGCTGCAAGCTAGGGGTGATTGGTCCCACATGGGATCTCCCTGCCTCCCTCCAACAACCCTAATCCTATTTTACCCTACAACCTAAACCTCCAATTTATGGGATTTTTCTACCTGCGTCTTCGAGGTAGAAACAAAGTTGAGCACTTTTCTCTCCAAAAAGGTTGATCTGTGGGGCTGTTTGCCATCATGAGGACCTTCTTCGTCTGCTATATCGAGTCATAGTGCCATTGAATCTATTAATAACAATGCAACCATACTGTATTTATGGGCGACCCTAATTATGTTCTTAGCCATGCATGTTTACTAATGTCAACCCTCAGAACTGATTGAGTGGTAAGAGGAACCACTAAGAGAAACTCCAATGGGGCGACCCATTTTGTCCGTGGCTGTCCGTTTGGGTCGGCGCGGACAAAAAAGTCGGTCCAACGCGCCGACCCAAACGGACGCGCATTCGCTTTCGTCCGCCTGCCGACCCATTCCCGGTCCATTTTTGAGCCAGATTTGCGTCGGCGTGGACACGAGACGAACGCGCGCGCTCGCCCTCTTTCCTCATCGGGCCCGCTGGTCGGTGGCACATTGGATTGGTCGCTCCACATCAAACAGCACACCATCGCCCGCCTGCTTCGTCACCGACGCCGCCGGCCATTTTTTCCGATAAAATAGATACATAGATAGTTCTAGCGTACACAGATAAAGAAAAGACCACTACTCGTCGCTTTCTGACTCCGACTCGGTAATGTCCTCCTCCGACGTCTGAATGTAGGCATCAGCATGCTACTCGTATTCAAAGTCCCAACCCGACGTTTCCCGTAGCTTCAGTTTCAATTGAGCGGCCTGCTTCCGCGAACGATTGGCCTCCCGATAGGCGGCTCGCGTCCCTCTCCAACCTCCTTTGCTTGTAGAACTGACGCTCATCGACGATGTCCTGCGGGAAGCATTCGCGCCACACCTCCATGGCTTCCATGTCCATCTCGGCGATGGTGAGGCGATGCTGCCACCTCCGGTAGACACGACGACCCTCGTCGGTGAAAAGCCGCGAGAGAGGCGCCAGATCCTACACCCGCTGGCTCGACACGTCGGGAAAATTCATATCCCGACGAGGCCTCAGGAGGCGCTACGCCGCCGCGTCATGCGCGGGGGCCACCTCCTCTGGGGTGTCGAAGGTGCCGAGGATGAGACGTTTCTCGTGAAACCAGATCTCGGTGGAGAAGGCGCCGGAGCGGCGCTCACGGACTCCGCGAAAATCCGAAGCGCCCGGCCGACGGATCGACATGGTGGCGCTGAGGCGAGACGATTGGGCGTCGGACAATGAGCTGGGCAGAGTGTGGAGGGAACGCCTTCTTATAACGAGTGCCGGCAGCGGCGCGCGCGTGAACCTTTCCCACGCGCTAGGCCGCTTTTCCCCCGCGCGCTGGAGCGCCAAAACCAGGGCGACGGCATGGCCGCTGGCATGATCTAAAGCGCGCACGGTCATGATATGGGTCGCCCGTTGGGCGCACTGCCGACCCAAAACTAAAAAAGGGCGGACGGCGGGCGGGCGGCCGATCCAAACAAACAAAAAACGGACAAAAACATCGTCCGTTTGGGTCGATCCGTTGGAGTTGCTCTAACTTGTGGAGATACTTGACCCATTGAACTGAAAGCTCGATAGAGTCCCGGCGGGGGATATTTTACATCATGAGGAAAGGTAATGAGGTCCAACCACTCTCTCTTAAAGTACAATAAAGCTTCATTGGTGACATTATAGAAGTGTGTGACTTAATGGGTAAAATGTACAAGCTCCGCAGAGTGAAAAAATATTTAACTAGTCATTGTCCATGGTCATGGACGGAGTCGGGATAAGTGTACAAGAAGTAAACACATAGGATAAACGCAAAACATTCAGGGAACCACCAAATCAGTTCAGGGAACCACCAAATCAGTTCAGATAA
Organism: Triticum urartu; assembly: GCF_003073215.2. Lineage (NCBI taxonomy): Eukaryota > Viridiplantae > Streptophyta > Magnoliopsida > Poales > Poaceae > Triticum > Triticum urartu. The sequence goes on along the minus strand of NW_024114441.1, from coordinate 10,011 downwards.
CACACAAAATTCGAGGAGATCAGACAAACAAAAATTTTAGCACAAAAGATTCAAGGATAAGCAAAAATCATCAACCTGTAACTGCCCGTTCACCAACTCCATGACGTCAAACACGAGGATAGGCATGAATCCTTAGCTTTTTACAGAAAAGTTAAAGCAATACAGAACAAGAACGAGGAAAGATAGACATGCAGGACTAGCTTAAGACAATCAAAGTAGTTCATCAGGCCAAACTTGAGACAATCAATAAAGTTCATGACCAATTTCACCACCAAATTAGTTCAGCACGCCAAACTTAAGGAGATCAACCAGGTTTCGTGACCAATTTCAGTACCAAATCAGTTCACCATATGCCAAATTCGAGGAAATCAACAGAATTTCATGACCAATTTCACCACCAAAGCAAGTTCATCATATGCTGAAACTAGAGGAACTTAACAGAGTTCGCGGCCGAACTTCACCACCAGACCACTACCTACTAGATCCAAGACCATCAACGAAGCAAAACAAGGAAGAAAGACACCAAACATGACCACATCAACAAGGCTTCTCTCACACTCTCTCGCCGGCCATCCTCCATGAGCACTACCAAATCCGCAAGGACTACTCGACCTTGACGTGGAAGACGTCCTTGCGCTCCTCCTCCTTGACCTTGAGCAGGGTGACCCAGAGCAGGCCATTCTTCATCTCGGCCTTGATCTTGTCCATCTTGTACGCGTCAGCAGTGGGCACCTGGATGCGGCGGTTGTACCTCGGCACCGCGGAGTCGTCGTCGCCGTCCTAGGGCTGCTTCTCGCCCTCGCCCTTGATCACCAGGATGTTCTTGTCCGCGCGCACCTCCACGTGCTCCTTGGTCAGCCCCGGCATCGACACCTTGAGGTACACCGCGTCGTCGTCCTCCTTGGCCACCCACCGTCCGAGCCGCGACGCCCCAGCCCCAGCAGTGGAGGAGAGGCCGCCGGTCTGAGTTGAGACGTCCTCCATCAGGGACAGCAGACGGGCCATGCTGGTCAGCGCGCCAAGCGGGTCGAGCACGTCTGCAAAATCTACACCAAGGACACCAAAAGCAGATCACAGGGATGATTTGACTCACGGTGTTGAGGCTTCAGCACGAACGCAAAGAAACAACGCGCCACAGGTAGGGAACGGAAGCATACCCTGCGAGAAGAAGATGGGGGTGACGAGGTCGCGGGCGCTGTAGTCGTCGTCGTAGCGGCTGACCTCCTTGGCCTGGGTGTTGTATGGGCGGCGGGCGGCGCTGACGACGGGGGAGTCGACCGAGCAGTAGGCCACGGGAGTATCAGACTTGAGGAGGCTGGCCGGCGCGATTTCCTTGCCCTTGCAATCGACGGCGGAAGCCATGGTCTCTCTCTTCTCTTTCTCTCTCTTCTCTCTCTCGCTCTAGGGTGGGTGATGATTTTGGATTCTTGTGGCTGAGCGAGACGGGGGTGGGAAATGGAGGGAGGGGGGTTTTGTAAAGGAGGAGCGGGAAGGCTTTCTTGGGGAGGGGATGGTGAGGAGGGTTTAGAAGCTTCTGGGGAGATCGGATGAGGCCTCGAGCCTTCCAAAACGATCAGGAGACCACAGCTTTAGGATTCGTGCTGCTTGATGTACCACGATCGGGGGCCATGGATGAAGGTAATCATTGATCTGCTGTGGTGCGCAAGACAAGAAAGAAACAACCTTGCTTGCGTACAATTTCCTCAAATTGCTTACTTCCGGCAAGGCTCTTGTAAACACCTTTCTCTATAATTCCCTTCAATAAGCTATTTTCTTGCTCAAGTGTCACTTGGCTAAGAGAATCATTAGTGGAATCAAGAGAACTACTAGAAGCAACAACATTGGGTTTAGCATGATTATTGTTTCTACTAAAAGAAGAATCTTTCTTACTCTTGTTGCTAGATTTAACTTGTGGCATGTAAGTAGACAAGAGTAAACGCTTGGCAATGTAAGAAGAACTTTTCTTGCGAAGATCATCATTGATCGCTTTTAAAAACCCATGCTCTTGCTCAAGGTAAGCGTAACTTCTCATGAGTCTTTAAAAGCTCTCGATGATTTTCCAAGGTAGTTTCATGAGCTAACTTAAGAGTGTTTAGTTCTTTAGTTAGACGCTCAATCTCCTTCTTATCATCGTCATTCATTTTATCTTGATCAGCATGATTAATAGCATGTTCATCATAGTTTTCATCACTAGAATTGTCAACAAGTAAATCATCATCACCTAGCAAATCATCTTCATCACTATTGAAATCAACATACTCGGGGTGTGATACCTTTGGGCCTTTAGCCATGAAGCATATTCCAATTCCTTAATTTGGTGACTCAAATATGTCGTAGGAGTTGGTTGACACAAGTGCTAGACCGGCAACACCTTCATCTTGAGTATATTCGGAGTCAGAGTGATAACTTCTCTCGGAGTGATTGTCGGAGTCGGAGCTGGATACCCATTCACCAACATGAGCTTGATGTCTTCGTTTTGTGTAGCTCCTTGATGATTTGTCCTTCCTTTCCGAATCCTTCCTTCTCTGTGATGTTCTTCGTTCGTAACGGTCATCTCTACTCCTTCTCTCTCTAGGTGGTGATTCTTCTCTTCTACTTCTTCTTTTCGGAGAATCTTCTCTTCTTTTGTAGGGGGTCGTACACTCATTGGAGTAGTGTCCGGGTCTTCCACAATTGTAGAAATTACGTTCACGACTTGAAGATCTTTTGTCATTGTAGGACCTTGACTTGGAACTTCTTTCCTTGTTTCTAGTCTTCTAGAACTTGTTGAAATTCTTCACCATTAGGCTCAATTCTTCATTAAAGGCTTGTTTCTCACTTGATGATGTGGGAGAATCACATGAGGCTTTGTAAGCACCTCTTGACTTGTTGTGAAGCTCTTCCTTATCCTTGAGTGACATCTCATGAGCAACAATTCTTCCAATGACTTCCATTGGCTTGAGATCTTTGTAATTGGGCATCATTTGGATCAATGTGCACACGGTATCATATTTTCTATCCAAGGATCTTAGCATCTTCTTGATGATGAATCTATTGGTCATATCTTCACTTCCTAAGCCGGCAATCTCATTTGTGATGAGAGCAAGCCTAGTGTACATTTCAGCGACACCTTCACCATCCTTCATTTTGAACTTGTCAAGTTGACTTTCAAGCACATCCAATTTGGATTCCTTGACGGAGTCGGTACCTTCGTGCATATCAATCAAAGTATCCCAAATTTCCTTTGCATTCTCAAGACAGCTGATCTTGTTGAATTATTCGGGGCACAATCCGTTGAAGAGAATATCACAAGCTTGAGGTTTGTATTGCAACATCTTCAACTCTTCCACGCTAGCTTCACGGTTCAGTTCTCTCCCATCAAAGAATTCACCTTGCAAGACAATACACACAATAGCCCAAACGGCGGGGTTATGTCCAAGAATATGCATTTTCGTCTTATGATTCCAACTAGCAAAATTTGTACCATCAAAGTAAGGACCTCTACGGTGATAATTTCCCTCGCTAGACGCCATACTCTCCTAGGTTGTGAAACCAAGGCTATGATCACCAAAAGCTATGGAAATCAAGGAAAATGGAGACCAAAGCTCTGATACCACTTGTAGGATCGAAAGTATGTCTAGAGGGGGGTGATTGATGTCTACTACACAACCTTTTTCTTGTAGGCGTTGTTGGGCCTCCAAGTGCAGAGGTTTGTAGGACACTAGCAAATTTCCCTCAAGTGGATGACCTAAGGTTTATCAATCCGTAGGAGGCGTAGGATGAAGATGGTCTCTCTCAAGCAACCCTGCAACCAAATAACAAAGAGTCTCTTGTGTCCCCAACACACCCAATACACTGGTAAATTGTATAGGTGCACTAGTTCGGCGAAGAGATGGTGATACAAGTGGTATATGCATAGTAGATAAAGGTTTTTGTAATCTGAAAATATAAAAACAGCAAGGTAACTAATGATAAAAGTGAGTGTAAATGGTATTGCAATGATAGGAAACAAGGCCTAGGGTTCATACTTTCACTAGTGTAAGTTCCCTCAACAATAATAACATAATTGGATCATATAACTATCCCTCAACATGCAACAAAGAGTCACTCCAAAGTCACCAATAGCGGAGAACAAACAAAGAGATTATGGTAGGGTATGAAACCACCTCAAAGTTATTCTTTCCAATCAATCCGTTGGGCTATTCCTATAAGTGTCACAAACAACCCTAGAGTTCGTACTAGAATAACACCTTAAGACACAAATCAACCAAAACCCTAATGTCACATAGATACTCCAATGTCACCTCAAGTATCCGTGGGTATGATTATACAATATGCATTACACAATCTCAGGTTCATCTATTCAACCAACACATAGAACCTCAAAGAGTGCCCCAAAGTTTCTACCGGGGAATCACGACGAAAACGTGTGCCAACCCCTATGCATAGGTTTATGGGCGGCACCCGCAAGTTGATCACCAAAACATACATCAAGTGATTCACGTGATATCCCATTGTCACCACAGATACGCACGGCAAGACATACATCAAGTGTTCTCAAATCTTTAAAGACTCAATACGATAAGATAACTTCAAAGGGGAAACTCAATCCATTACAAGAGAGTAGAGGGGGGAGAAAACATCATAAGATCCAACTATAATAGCAAAGCTCGCGATACATCAAGATCGTACCACCTCAAGAACACGAGAGAGAGATCAAACACATAGCTACTGGTACATACCCTCAGCCCCGAGGGAGAACTACTCCTTCCTCGTCATGGAGAGCACCGGGATGATGAAGATGGCCACCGGAGAGGGATTTCCCCCTCCGAAAGGGTGCCGAAACGGGTCTAGATTGGCTTTCGGTGGCTACGGAGGCTTCTGGCGGCGGAACTCTCGATCGATTGTGCTCTCGGATGTTTTTAGGGTATATGGAGATATATAGGCGGAAGTAGTACGTCAGGGGGGGCACGAGGGTGGAGGGCGCCCTAGGGGGGTGGGCGCGCCCCCTATCTCGTGGCCTCCTTGAAGCTTCCCTTACGTGCACTTCAAGTCTTCCGGGCTTCTTTCCTTCCAAAAATGAGTTCCGTGAAGTTTCAGGTCAATTGGACTCCGTTAGATTTTCTTTTTCTTCGAAACCCTAAAACAAGGTAAAAACATAAACTGGCACTGGGCTCTGGGTTAATAGGTTAGTCCCAAAAATGATATAAAAGTGAATAATAAAGCCCAATATGGTCCAAAACAGTAGATAATATAGCATGGAGCAATCAAAAATTATAGATAAGTTGGAGACGTATCAGCATCCCCAAGCTTAATTCCTGCTCGTCCTCGAGTAGGCAAATGATAAAAACAGAATTTTTGATGCGGAGTGCTACTTGGCATAATTTCAATGTAATTCTTCTTAATTGTGGCATGAATATTCAGATCCATAAGATTCAAGACAAAAGTTTAATATTCACATAAAAATAATAATACTTCAAGCATACTAACTAAGCAATCATGTATTCTCAAAATAACATGGCCAAAGAAAGCTATCCCTACAAAATCATATAGTCTGGCTATGCTCTATCTTCACCGCACAAAAAATTTAAATCATGCACAACCCCGATGACAAGACAAGCAATTGTTTCATACTTTTGATGTTCTCGAACTTTTTCAATCTTCACGCAATATATGAGCATGAGCCATGGACATAGCACTATAGGTGGAATAGAGTGGTGGTTGTGTAGAAGACAAAAAGGGAGAAGATAGTCTCACATCAACTAGGCGTATCAACGGGCTATGGAGATTCCCATCAATAGATATCAATGTGAGTGAGTAGGGATTGCCATGCAACAGATGCAATAGAGCTATAAGTATATGAAAGCTCAAAAAGAAACTAAGTGGGTGTGCATCCAACTTGCTTGCTCATATAGACCTAGGGCATTTTGAGGAAGCCCATCATTGGAATATACAAGCCAAGTTCTATAATGAAAGATTCCCACTAGTATATGAAAGTGATAACATGAGAGACTCTCTACTATGAAGATCATGGTGCTACTTTGAAGCACAAGTGTGGTAAAAGGATAGTAGCATTGCCCCTTCTCTCTTTTTCTCTCATTTTTTTATTTGGGCCTTTCTCTTTTTTTATGGCCTCTTTTCTCTTTTTTTATTTGGGCTTCTTTGGCCTCTTTTATTTATTTATTTTTGTCCGGAGTCTCATCCCGACTTGTGGGGGAATCATAGTCTCCATCATCCTTTCCTTACTGGGACAATGCTCTAATAATGATGATCATCACACTTTTATTTACTTACAACTCAACAATTACAACTCGATACTTAGAAGAAAATATGACTCTATATGAATGCCTCCGGCGGTGTACCGGGATGTGCAATGATGCATGAGTGACATGTATGAAAGAATTACGAACGGTGGCTTTGCCACAAATACAATGTCAACTACATGATCATGCAAGCAATATGACAATGATGAAGCGTGTCATAATAAACGGAACGGTGGAAAGTTGCATGGAAATATATCTCGGAATGGCTATGGAAATGCCATAATAGGTAGGTATGGTGGCTGTTTTGAGGAAGGTAAATGGTGGGTTTATGGTACTGGCGAAAGTTGCGCGGTACTAGAGAGGCTAGCAATGGTGGAAGGGTGAGAGTGCGTATAATCCATGGACTCAACATTAGTCATAAAGAACTCACATACTTATTGCAAAAATCTATTAGTTATTGAAACAAAGTACTACGTGCATGCTCCTCGGGGGGTAGATTGGTAGGAAAAGACCATCGCTCGTCCCCGACCGCCACTCATAAGGAAGACAATCAATGAATAAATCATGCTCCAACTTCATCACATAACGGTTCACCATACGTGCATGCTACGGGAATCACAAACTTCGACACAAGTATTTATCAAATTCACAACTACTCACTAGCATGACTCTAATATTACCATCTCCAAATCTCAAAACAATTATCAAGTATCAAACTTCTCATAGTATTCAACACTCATAAGAGAATGTTATTATTCTTGAATACCTAGCATATTAGGATTTTAAGCAAATTACCATGCTATTTAAGACTCTCAAAATAATCTAAGTGAAGCATGAGAGTTCATCTATTTCTTCAAAATAAAACTACCACCATGCTCTAAAAGATATAAGTGAAGCACTAGAGCAAATGACAAACTACTCCGAAAGATTTAAGTGAAGATCGATGAGTAGTCGAATAATTATACAACTATGTGAGGACTCTCTAACATTTAATAATTTCATATCTTGGTATTTTATTCAAACAGCAAGCAAAACTAAAGAAAATGGCATTCTAAGAATGGCAAACATCATGTGAAGAAGCAAAAACTTAGGATCAACCGAAACTAACCGATAGTTGTTGAAGAAGAAAGGTGGGATGCCAACCGGGGCATCCCCAAGCTTAGACGCTTGAGACCTCTTGAGATATTATCTTGGAATGCCTTGGGCATCCACAAGCCTGAGATTTTGTGTCTCCTTAATTCCTCTCATATCACGGTCTCCCTAAATCTCAAGAGCTTCATCCACACAAAACTCAACAAGGACTCGTGAGATAAGTTAGTATAAACCATTGCCAAAACCTTATTATACTCTACTGTAGCAAATCACTAAAATTATTATTCAACATTGCATACTAAATTCCTCTGCATATTTAATAGTACTATCCTCAAATAGAATCATTAAAGAAGCAAACATATGCAAACAATGCAAACATAACAGCAATCTGCCTAAACAGGACAGTCCGTAAAGAATGCAGCAACATCTATACTTCCCTATCTCCAAAAATTATGAAATAAAATTCACACTGTAGTAAATTTATCAGAGCTTAATATGCAAAAGGTTTCAACATTTTATCACATTCTGACTTTTCTAGGGAATTATTGCAACAGCGTAAACTTTCTGTTTTCAAACAGCAACATGTGGACTTCTAAAATAGGCATAGTAAAGGCTATCAATGCCACTTTTATTGAAATAAATGATGCAAAACATTGTTCTAAATAACAGCAAGCAAAAAAAATGAAATGAAATGACGCTCCAATGAAAACACATATCATGTGGCGAATAAATATAGCCCCAAGTAAAGTTACCGATGAACGAAGACAAAAGAGGGGATGCCTTTCGGGGCATCCCCAAGCTTAGGCTTTTGGTTGTCCTTGGATATTACCTTGGGGTGCCTTGGGCATCCCCAAGCTTAGACTCTTTCCACTCCTTATTCCATAGTCCATCAAATCTTTACCCAAAACTTGAAAACTTCACAACACAAAACTTAAAGTAGAAAACTCATGAGCTCCGTTAGCGAAAGAAAACAAAACACCACTTCTAGGTACTGTAATTAACTCATTCTTTATTTATATTTGTGTTAAATCCACTGTATTACAACTTATCTATGGTTTATAAACTATTTTACTAGCCATAGATTCATCAAAATAAGCAAACAACACACGAAAAACAGAATCTGTAAAAAACAGAATAGTCTGTAGTAATCTGTAACTAACGCAGACTTCTGGAACTCATAAAATTCTCAAATAAATTTATGGACCTGAGGAATGTATCTATTAATTATCTGCAAAAAGAATTAACTAAATAGCACTCTCCAATAAAAACTAGCAGCAATTCTCGTTAGCGCTAAAGTTTCTGTTTTTTACAGCAAGATTAAAAAGACTTTCCCCAAGTCTTCCCAAAGGTTCTACTTGGCACAAACACTAATTAAAAGCATAAAACCACATCTAAACAGGGGCTATATAAATTATTTATTACTAAACAGTAACAAAAATCAAGGAATAAAAATAAAATTGGGTTGCCTCCCAACAAGCGCTATCGTTTAACGCCCCTAGCTAGGCATGATGATTTTAATGATGCTCACATAAAGGATAAGAATTGTAACATAAAGAGAGCATCATGAATAATATGACTAGCACATTTAATCCTAACCCACTTCCTATGCATAGGGATTTTGTGATCAAACAACTTGTGGGAACAAGAATCAACTTGCATAGGAAGGTAAAACAAGCATAACTTCAAAATTTTAAGCACATAGAGAGGAAACTTGATATTATTGCAATTCATACAAGCATATTTTCCTCCCTCATAATAATTTTCAGTAGCATCATGAATTAATTCAACAATATAACCAGCACCTAAAGCATTCTTTTCATGATCTACAAGCATAGAAATTTTATTACTCTCCACATTAGCAAAATTCTTCTCATCCAGAATAGTGGGAGTATCATAAGAGACTCGAATACTATAAATTGTTTCCACATTAAAAGAGTAATGTTCAGATAAGGGGTAATCATAATCATGACAAGTTTTATAAATATAATCCCTACTTTTTATAGCATAAGTATCATCACAATAATCATCATAGGTAGGAGGCATGCTATCATCATTATAAACTTGCATATCAAAACTTGGGAGACTAAAAATATCATCTTCATTAATCATAGCTTCCCCAAGCTTGGGACAAACATTAATTGCAGCAAATATATTCTCAAAAACATCATCTTCATCAAACATAGCATCCCAAGCTTGGGCCTTTTCATATCATAAGCATAATCACTCTCATCATTAATAGTATGGATAGCACCAATAGTATAGCAATTATCATATTCTTCCAAGCAAGTGCCAAAAATATTTTCAAGATCATAAGAAGAATCATTATCTTCCATAATTATATTTTCATGAGGCACAATAGTAATAGGAGGAGGCTCCTCCTCGTTACCTGATTCATCATAAGAAATAATAGGAGGATATTGGGAAGTTTCTTCCCTTTCATTAGTATTCTCTTCATCTTCTATTTATTTTCTTTTCTTTATGTAGTTGGCAATATAAGGATTTTCAATACAATTCACCGCACAGTACATATAAGTTTCCTCTAGATCAAATCCAAGAAGTTTATAACGGGTAAATTCTGGAAGATAATTAGTTATACGTTTCATTTCTTCGTAACTCATAAGAAAACTAAGTTCATTATTATGTGCAAGGGAAATCAAGTCATCACAATTTTTGGACA
>NW_024114440.1:0-32337 GCF_003073215.2 Triticum urartu | reverse complement strand
GGATTGCCTACACAGTGAGGAACATGATAGCCCTGAGGATTTTGGTACTCAAAATTCCGACCGTTGCTGTGCTATGCGCCAGCTGTTCCAAAATATCTATCCACCGAACGGTCATACCATTGAAGGGCATTTATGTCTTATCATGTCGGGCTGCTCCCTAGGCTATAAATAGCCGCCCCCTACAACCACTAGCTGTGAGAGGCTGCTCCGAGAGAAACTGACACTTGTCATTTGAGAGCAACCCATCCTCCGAGGACTTTGAGCGAAAATCATCAAGTGAGGAAAAACCAAAAACCCAAACACCTACAAACCCCAAGTGATTGAGCATCACTGAAGAGATTGATCCTGAGTGGATCCGACACTTGTTACCTTTGAAGACTGTGCTTCTTCCAGACGGTTAGGCGTCATGGTCTAGAGCATCCAAGAGGAATTGTGGATCGCCGGGTGACCAAGTTTGTGAAGGTTTGGAAGTCGCCTGAAGACTTACCACAAGTGATTGGACGAGGTCTGTGTGACCTTAGTTCAAGGAGAATACGGTGAGGACTGGGTGTCTTGGACTAAGTGTCCTTGACTGGGTGTCCGGGACTGTGTGTCCTCGAGTTTAAATACTCAGCCGCTCCAACCAGACGTACAACTAAGATAGCAGTTGGAACTGGTCTACCAAATCATTGTCTTCACCGAGCTTACTGGTTCTATTTCCTCAACTCTTTCATTTCCTCATAACTGTGTTGTATGTTTGTTCATATCTGTGTTAGAAGACCTTGACTGAAGACTTTCTCAATTTCCTCAGTTCTATTTCTTCAGTCTGTTTGTCTTCATCCTGTGTTATCCTGTGATTACGCTTAATGTACTCTGTGCCTGTCTTCATTTCATCATGATGACTATGCTTGTATTCTGTTGTGTTTACTTTTGAGTACTTATTCCGCTGCTAGTAGTACTTCGCTAAGGAATTTCCTCACCAGCAAATTCCTCAGTGAAGAATTTCATAAAAATCGCCTATTCACCCCCCCTCTAGTCGATATAACGCACTTTCAATTGGTATCAGAGCAAGGTACTCCCTTGTTCTGTGTGATTTTGGTTTAACCACCTGGAGTTTTAGTTATGTCGACCGCAGGTATGATCAAGGTCTCTGCTGGGTGTCCTACCTTCGATGGGACGGACTACCCCTACTGGAAGAATAAGATGCGAATGCATCTTGAAGCAATTGATAACGATCTCTGGTATGTTGTGGAAAATGGTGTTCCCTCAGTCACACCTTCTCTGAATGCTGCCGATGTGAAGAGATTCAAGCAACTCGACTCTCAAGCGAAGAATATCATATGTGGCCATCTGAGCAAAGGACAGTATGGCCGAGTGAGTGCTTTGGAAACAGCGAAGCTTATCTGGGACAGGTTGTCCAAAGTGAATGAAGGAGTCTCAACTCAGCATGACTGTCGAGTTGATGTTCTTCGCAATCTCTTCAACTGCTTCAAAAGACTCGACAATGAAAATGTTCAACAAACCTTCGATCGCCTCACTGACATCTCAAATGAGCTTCAAGCACTTGGTGCCACTGACATCAACGACCATGAGGTGGTGAAGAAATTGTTGAGATCGCTTGATTCCTCATTTGACACTCTGGCATTGATGATACAAGAACGTGCTGATTACAAGTCACTTGATCCCGCTGATATTCTCGAGAGGCTAAATACTCATGAGTTCCAACTTGCTGAAAAGAGAGATCTCTATGGTTCAAGCTATGGCAGAACACGTGCACTAAAAGCCAAGGCAGTATCTGAGTCCGAAGATGAAGACTCTGGTAGCAGCCTTGGTGATCCTGAAGAACTGAGCCATGATCTGGCTCTGCTCGTGAAGAAGTTCCAAAAGTTCTCAAGACGTGGTCGCCTTGGAAGATCATCAAGGAGCAATGATTCCTCATCCAGTGACTACAAGAAGAGGCTCTGTCACAAGTGCAAGAAACCTGGACATTTCATTCAAGATTGTCCTCAGTGGGAAAAGGAATCAAAGAAGAAGAAATACAAGGATTATAGTTCTGATGATGCAAAGAAAAAGAAGAAATCCACAAAATCCTCATCATCAAAATCCTCAAAGCCTTCATATCACAAGAAGAGCAGCTCCAAGAAGGCCAGGGCATTCATTGGCAAGGAAATGGACTCTGAGGCTGAATCTGAAGAAAATGAGGAAGAGGAGTCATCTGAGGAGTCCGAATCCGGAGTGGCGAGCCTTGCTCTCGCTACTGCATTCGTCAGCAAGTCTATCTTCAACATTGAGGAAAATGACCTCACCAACAAAGCTGATGAAGGGGATGATGACTATGCTCCCACCTATTGCTTCATGGCAAAGGGTGCCAAGGTACTCAAATATACCTCCTCTGAATCAAGTGAGAATGAATATGATGAAAACCTTAAGCCCAGCTATTCTAAACTTGCTAAGATTGCTATAAAACAACAAAGGGCTTTAGAAAAGGTTCAAAACATGCTAAATAAAAGTGATGATATGTTGGGTGAAGAAATGGATCGCACTGAAACTTTGACTGAAAATCTTCACAGACTTCAGTCCAAGCTTGACAAACTTCAAAGTCATCATAACACTCTCTTATCGGATCATGAGAAGTTTTCTTATGAATTTCTTCAAAGAAAGCAAGACCTTGAGAAGCTAAGAGTGAGTTATGAAGATCTTTAGAAGGAGCGCGATTCATTACTTGCTCAACAAATCAGCGCATCTCAGGAAGAATTTGTTCCTCCATGCTTGAAGTGCATTGAACGTGAATCTGCTAATTCTTCACCTGAATGTTCAAATGCTGCTAATGTTCCAAATTCTTCACATGCCTCTGCTATCACTAATTCCTCATCTGAGGACATTGCTAGTATGACTGACGATGCAGGGCTGAAGGAATTGTACACCACAGGCATGTACAAAAGCCTCAAAGGGCATCAGGCTCTTTGTGATGTGCTTAAAAAGAAAATCCTCAACAGGAACCCTAGGAAAGAGGGTATCGCCTTTGAGAGGAAACTCAATGCTGATGGTACATATTGGAAGCCTGAGCAGTACCCCAAAACTACATGGGTTGCTGCAAAGGGACCTCCAGTTGATCCATCTAACTTATCTGGATTTGCATGTGAAACACCTCATTCTGACGATGAGTCAATTGACTCCAACTATAAATTGTTCAAAAATCAGAATGGTGAAGTATTTGCTAGATATGTTGGCACTAACTGCAGGAACGGCTCCCCTGTGAAGAAAATCTGGGTTCCCAAAAGATGCCTTGAAAATATTCAGGGGAATGTCATCATGACGCCACCTGTGAAGAATAGGAACCCCAGATCAAATTCTTCATATGGACCAAATTCTTCACATGGATTTAAGTCCTCATACAGACCAAATTCCTCATATGGATCAAAGTACTCATATGAACATCATCGTGCTAACCCGTCTGTTTCACAGGGAAGATCTAAGGATTATGGATATGTGCATTATTCTTCAAATCATTATGTCCATAAGTCCTCGAAGAATTTCTCTGCTTACTCTTATGCTTACTCTAACCCCTCTTATGTGAAACGAAAGGGACTAGCTTCTATGCCATCCTTCTCGTATGGAGCTCGCAGAATGATGAACTCTTTGCCACCCCTTCAGATGTGGGTGGTGAAGAAAAAGAACTAATCTCTTCTGCAGGGTCAGGTCTCCACACGCACATAATCGTCTGAAGAATTTGCTGGAGACCTGAGCATGCCTGAAAGGACGCAGGCTAATCATGAAGAAATGAACTTTCATTTCTCACGTCCTCATATTGCTTTATCAGTTCTTTTACTTGATGAAATTGATCTGATGAATTGATGTCATATTCTTCATTGATGAAGTATATGAGTTTGTAAGCTGCACTAATTCATCTGCAGGATGATCAACCCAAAGCCACTGAGTGGGTCCTCGATAGTGGATGTACAAACCACATGACTGGTGACAAGAATCTATTGATGGATGCTCCATTATCACCATCGCATCTGAAGCATATCATCTTTGCTGACAAAGGCAAAAGTCAGGTATTGGGTCTAGGTAAGGTTGCGATTACAAAGGATCGACACATGGACAAAGTCATGCTTGTTGAGTCCTTAGGATACAACCTTATGTCTGTCTCAATGCTTTGTGATCTTGAGATGGTTGTTGTCTTCGGCAAGTACCGTTGTGTTGTGGTTATGGAAGCTGACAATTCCAAAGTCTTCAAAGGCTTTAGGAGAGGAGACCTGTATATTGTTGATTTCTCTATAGGACCACAACCAGTCGTGTGCTTAGTTGCAAAAGCTTCAGAAGGCTGGCTCTGGCATCGACGACTTGGTCATGCAGGCATGAGGAATTTGCACATGCTTGCGAAGAAGAAGCATGTCATTGGCATCGAGAATGTCAAATTCCTCAAGGATCACCTATGCGGAGCCTGTGAAGCTGGGAAGATGACCAAGGCCAAGCATCCAGCGAAGACTATCATGACCACCACTCGCCCATTTGAATTGCTTCACATGGATCTCTTTGGTCCTAATCATTATTCTGCTATCTCAAATGAAGCATCTCAATAGGGCTTCTTTATTGTTGATGATTATTCTCGTTACACATGGGTACACCTTGTTACTTACAAACATGAAGTGCAGGAAGTCTTCAAACGATTTTCCTCGAGGGCTTCAACCAACTTTGGTGTGAAGATCAAGCACATCAGAAGTGACAATGGCACTGAGTTCAAGAATTCTGGTCTCGATGACTATCTTGATGAACTTGGTATTACTCATGAGTTATCTGCTCCTTACACTCCTCAGCAGAACGGCATCGTGGAGCGCAAGAACAGGACTCTTGCTGAGATGGCTCGCACTATGCTTGATGAATACAAAACGCCTCGTCGTTTCTAGACTGAGGCAATTGATACTGCATGCCACATCATCAACAGAGTATATCTTCACAAATTCTTCAAAAAGACTGCCTATGAACTCCTCACTGATAAGAAACCCAATGTAAGTTATTTCAAAGTCTGCGGTGCTAAATGTTGGATTAGAGATCCTCATCACAACTCAAAATTTGCACCGAAAGCACATGAAGGTTTTATGCTTGGTTACGGAAAGGACTCGCACACCTACAGAGTCTTCAAAAACGTTCTTCACAAAGTTGTTGAAACTGTAGATGTGCGGTTCGATGAAACTAATGGCTCGCAAAGAGAGCACCTACCTACTGTGATAGATGAACCAGCACCTGAGGAAACTATCAAGTTCAAGGCTACTGAGGATGTCATTCCTACTGAAGAATCTGCTGAAGAATTCATTCCAGAACATGAAGAACATCGAGCTAATGCACCTGAAGAAAATGGTGCTGAAGAAAATGCTAATCAAATTCTTCAACGACAACCAGCTCATCCTCGCATTGCAAAAGAAGTGCAAGTTGAAAAGATCATCAATGACATCAAAGCGCCAGGTCCTCTCACATGCTCAAAAGCTTCACATTTGTCTAACTTTTGTGGGCAGTATGCTTTTGTCTCTATTACAGAGCCCACTAAGGTAGATGAAGCATTTCTGGAGCCTGAGTGGATTCAGGCCATGCAAGAAGAATTACATCAGTTCGAGCTCAACAATGTCTGGGAACTGGTCAAACGCCCAGATCCTCGCAAGCACAATATCATTGGCACAAAGTGGATCTACCGCAACAAGCAAGATGAAAATGGCCTTGTTGTGAGGAATAAGGCACGGCTTGTAGCTCAAGGCTACACACAGGTTGAAGGAATTGATTTCGATGAAACTTTTGCACCTGTTGCTAGACTTGAGGCTATTCGCATATTACTTGCTTATGCTAACCATCATGATATCACTCTATATCAAATGGATGTGAAAAGTGCATTCCTCGATGGTAAGCTTAAGGAAGAAGTATATGTTGCTCAACCCCTAGGTTTTGAAGATCCAAAGAATCCTGACAAAGTCTTCAGACTCAACAAGGCCCTCTATGGCCTCAAGCAGGCCCCACGGGCTTGGTATGATACTTTGAAGGAACTCTTCATGAAGAAAGGCTTCAAACCCGGTTCACTCGACCCTACTCTTTTCACGAAATCTTATGATGGTGAATTGTTTGTGTGCCAAGTATATGTTGATGATATTATCTTTGGCTGTACTGACCAACGTTATAGTGATGAATTTGCCTATATGATGAGTGAAGAATATCAAATGTCTAGTATGGGAGAATTGAAATTTTTCTTAGGTCTTCAAATTCGTCAACAACACAATGGCATATTCATATTTCAGGAGAAATACCTCAAGGATGTACTGAGGAAATTCGGCATGCAAGATTGCAAAGGTGTCAAAATTCCTATGCCCACAAATGGCCATCTGTGCACTGATGAAAATGGTATTGACTTCGATCATAAGGTATACCGCTCCATGATAGGTTCCTTATTATACTTATGTGCATCTAGGCCAGATATAAAGCTTAGTGTTTGCATGTGTGCCCGATTTCAAGCTGCACCGAAGGAATCACACCATAAGGCTGTGAAGCATATTCTTCGATATCTAGCTCACACACCAACACTTGGATTATGGTACCCCAAGGGCTCGACTTTTGATCTTGTTGGATATTCTGACTCTGACTATGCTGGTGATCGTGTGGATCGCAAGTCAACATCTGGTACATGTCACTTCCTCGGACGATCTTTGGTCTGTTGGTCCTCGAAGAAACAGAACTGCGTATCACTATCTACTGCTGAAGCTGAGTACATTGCCGCTGGTTCTTGCTGTGCCCAATTGCTATGGATGAAGCAAACTCTCAAGGACTACAGCGTCAACATGAAGAATGTACCTCTCTTCTGTGATAATGAGAGTGCCATCAAGATTGCTCACAACCCAGTTCAGCACTCGAAGACAAAGCACATTCAAATTCGTCATCATTTTCTTCATGATCATGTGTTGAAGGGAGAAATTTCTATTGAGCATGTGAAGACTGAAGAACAGCTAGCCGATATCTTCACAAAGCCCTTGGATGAGAAGAGATTTAGCAAGTTGCGGTGTGAGCTAAATATCATAGAATCTTTGAATGTTCTGTGAAAAGGACACTCATCCTAACACTTATGCGAAATTGATGACTTAGATGTGCAACACATGAAGAAACGTTTTACTTCAATCAATGAAGAATAACACTCTTAGTGTGAAGAAATTAATGAAGAATTTGATTCTCAGAACCCTACGATAATTGTATGCGGTGTCTGAAATCATCATTCTTATACGGTGGGTCACGCCACCACCAAAAGTTGAAATTCCTCAAATTATTCATATTCTTCAACTTTGCATAGTCTTCATTGGTTCCGTTGTTTTTCTTCATTGGCTATATATATATATATGAGCTTATGTCCTCTACAACATTCACTTATTGCTATTTCTTCAAGTTGGTTTTTCTGCTAAGTGAATGTGATCGGACCCTTCCCCTCTATGCTATACTCAACCCAATATGTTCACAAATTCTTCATGTGCGTTCTATTTGAAACTCGTTCAAAATCTTCACTGTGTCCTTGTCAGCTGAAGAAATTGCGAACGGAACTTTAAAACTAATCTTATCCAAATTTTTGGTTTTGCCGCTCAAATCATTCCGCATCCCATGATAAATTTTTAATTCACCCACGATCTTACACGATCTCCACTACACAGTACGTGGGTGACACATGTCGTGCGAAGGAGAAGGGTCAGGGGCACGTTCGTACCAAATCTTCGAGCGAACAGTTTTTCACTACTACTATAAATACCCCCTCATCCCTTCCTCACTTCCTTTACTCCACTCAATCTCACTCTCCCACTCGATCTTCCCAAACCCTAGCGCTGCCGCTACTCCATCGTCGCCGGTGAGGAAGAGCTTCACTGCCTCGACCTCGTCGTCGTCGTACTCGCGCCGACCGTGGAAATCTTCACCTCCGCCACCGCCGTAGACGTCTTCCTCCGCCAAGTTAGGGTGTGGAAGATCTACACCGACGAACTCCACTGTTTCACCTCACTGTTCGTCGTGTTCTTCATTCAGGGTAATTAAAAGTTACTTTTACTGCCCTCTTTGATTCGAAGTTTCTCTAGAAAATCTTCAAAGGTGTTTTATTCTTCAAATCTTCACACACTAAACACCTCACATGTCATCTGTTCTTGATTCGTGTCTCTAAGCATCATTTTTCTTCAAGATTCCTCAATTGTGTGGATCTTCGATCTTTACAACTCTGGAACCTAAGACAAAGAACGCTTAGTGAAAATCTTCAAGTCTCATCTGGTCAAATTCCTCAAACTTGTTCTTTTTGAAAAACCTTCTGAGAACGCA
Organism: Triticum urartu; assembly: GCF_003073215.2. NCBI lineage: Eukaryota > Viridiplantae > Streptophyta > Magnoliopsida > Poales > Poaceae > Triticum > Triticum urartu. The sequence goes on along the minus strand of NW_024114440.1, from coordinate 24,033 downwards.
TATGACCTCTCCAAGTTCCTCGCAACTATACTCTGTTCATAGGTACACATGTCCGCTGCGGAATCACTAGGTTCTCATCAACTTAACTCATTTGCAGCGTTCCTCGAAGAAAAGTTGCATACTTCTTCAGAGAATTCAATTGTTCAAATTCCTCAACTGAAGAAAATGGCTGACGGGAAGAAGCCATAGAAGGGAGTAAAGAGGCCTGAGGTAAATACAGGGTTTGAAATCCCTGATGACATATATGCTGGGTACTGCACACCTACTGAGGAAACCAAGAATGAGTGCAAAGTGCGCATTCAGAAGATAGAGAGGAGATGGGCAAGAGAGGAGGGAGTACAGATATGTCACTCCTAAGTATATGAAGAAATTCGCACTCAATCCTCCATGCCCAAGACCTCCATTGGCACCTAGCCAAATCGCTGATCCCACCAGCCTCAAGCGCGGTGAGGACTATCCTAATGAACGGGCCAAGCGCCAAGCCAAGCTGGCCAAGCAAGCCAGAGAAGCAGTGACGAAATTCAATGAAGACTTTGCTGTGGCTGCTGCTGCCTCTCCTGAGGCCTCTGTCAAGCTGAGGAAATCCATGCCTAAGAAGCCTGCTCGTAAGCCAAGTGCTTCACCAACAGTGCCCTCACGGCCAAGTTCCTCAGCTGCGCCCTCACGGCCAGACTCTTCAAAGTCCTCACGACCAATCCCTCAAGATGCTCCTTCAAAACCCTCAGCACTTCCTCCAAAGTCCTCAGCTGTTCCGACAAAGTCCTCAGAACCTGCGCATCTGGCCTCGTCCCAAAGGACTACAGGCATCTCCATTGCCTCTGGTGTCTCAGCAAGCTCCTCAGCTGCACCAAATTCTTCATCTGGCCACACTCTGCTGAAGACCAAGGCCACTGCTGGACGAGGTCCATGCCCAAGTCCTCAAAAGAAGCAAGTCGCTTTCCAAGTGCCACCTGAAGAAGATGAAGCTGATGATGATGAACTTGCAGAAATCATCAGAGACAGACAAGTAAGGGCCGCTAGAGCCAAAGGCACACCTGTGCCACTGCTTTTGGATCCCAAGCTGATCCTCGACTACATTAATCTTTGGCACAAGGACCCAAATACTCCTATGCCTGACTTCAAGCTGACACCTGGTCACAATCACATGCTGACTCATTTCATCCAAGAGGAGAAATGGAAATATGATCAGGCCAGGCAGATCAAGAAGGCCCAGTATAGAAAGGAGAAATATCTGAAGAACAACGTTTTCACTATGACAACTGATGAACTTGTAAAAATCCAATCTGAAATCAAAACCCTCAGCGATGACTTCAAAGCCTACTATGCTGATTGGCAAGGAGCCAAAGTTAGATTTGTAAAGATAACTGAATAGTTCACTTCAAATGTTGCTGCCCCAACGCAACAGGAAATTACTCAGGCTGAAGCATCTGCTCAGCCGACTGAAGAACATGCCAGCACCGCTGATGACAATCAGGCTGCTGAAGAAAATGTGAGTTCCAGGGCTGATGACTGCATTCCAGCCACTAAAGAAATTGCCAGGGCGCCCACTAGTGGTGTGCCTGAAGAAACTGAAGAACTCAGGGCAACTGCATCAGTTGTGCCTAAAGAAAATCAACCAGATTCCTCAGCTGCTCCTGCAAAAACTTCAACTCCAATCCTTCCATCTGCATCAGATGTGAAGAAGACCAAGGCTGCAGAGCGTGCTGCAGTGAAGAAAAGGAAAGCATCAGCTGCTTCAGACTCTTCAGCTCCGAAGAAATTGAAGCCTATGACAAGTTCATTTGCACATCCGATTGATGATGTTCCCATCTCAACCAGGCCATCAAAGGACCTTGTTCCTTTTGATGAAGAATATGTGATCCCAGCGGATCTGATGAAGAAACTCCTTATGCTGCTTCGTCTGAACCGTTGGATGAAGAAATTGAAGTGGATGCGATCCCTTCAACACCTATCATCTCCTCGCCTATGCCTCAGTTCACAGCTGAAGAGGCTGGCGTTGAAGAAATGGAAGATGAAGATGTGGACATTGGCTGCTCCACACCCGTAATCAGTGATGAATTCTGGGAAAGTCAGCATCGAAACTCTCCAATGTTCACCCCTCTACAGCAAATTCCTCAGTCCCCCACACAAACTGTTCACATGGGCTCTGAAGAAACTCATCCCACTGCATCTGTCCATGAGGAAATTCCAGCCACTAGCACTGAAGAAACTGCTGCTGCTGAACAACCAACTATGCAGACTACCACTGAGGAAGAACCAGAAATTCCTCAGCCTGAAGAACCTGCGATTAAGATTCTTGAGGTCGTGATGCAACTCACTGACACTCCTCTACCAAAGCCAAAGGATCCATTCTCACGCAAGCAAAAGTTCAAGGCTGATGATTTCTTCGGTGAGCACGTATTCTTCAAAGATTACAACCCATATGACTCTGCTCACATTAGGAAGAGGCATTTCTGGACTGCTAGTCAAGCCAATTTCTATTCCTTAGTGCTGTTTAACAAGGAGAAGATTTTCTACCATGAGCATATTCCTCACATGGATATGTAATCTCTGCCGTGCTTCGCACCAGTCCTCAGTGTTCTTCACGATGCTGGACTGCTCAATTTTTGCTCTAACATCTGCGATTGGAATGAAGAACTGATTCTTCAATTCTATGCAACGCTGCACATCACCGGAAATGCTGAAGATGTGAATTCATGGGTGCTGGACTGGATGTCTGAAAACACTCACTACACTGCACCAGCCTCTGAGTTGCTTCGTGCTCTACCACCCAGTCCTCCCCTTGAAGAAGCTCGCTGCATCTACAGTGAACCTGAGCTCACACATCATTACATGCAAGTGCTGATGAAGCCTTTGAAACCAGGTCAGGCACCACGAACAAAATTCCTCGTGAAGGAATTGTTGTACGTGCCCAGAACTGTCTATCATATTCTTACGAGGACAATCAGTCCTATCAAAGGCCATGACTCATCTGATGAGGAAATTGTTGGCATCATGGCCAATGTTGCACTGTCTCCGTTTGAGCTGAAGCCTTATGCACCTTGGATCATGAGATTCCTCAGGACAAGGTCTTCACTCAACTACAAAGTTGATTTCCAGAATCATCTGAGCTACTTGCCCCCAATTGAAGTCCTCAAACAGACATATTCCTCAGTTGATGGAAAGGGCAAGGCACCAGCTGTAATTGATGAAGGCATTCGTCCATTGAATGGTCAGTTTCGCAAAGCTGCATCTTATTCCACCAATGATGACTCTGCCACACATGACTCTGCCAATGCTCCCAAGTCCACTCCTCAAGCCACTGCTCCGCGCGTGATGACAGACCGTGAACTTCTGCTTAGTCTTCGCCAGAAGGTGGATCAAAATCACAAATGGGTTAAGCGTCAGTTTGGTTCACTTCTTCACAACATGACTGCCACACACAATGCAGTGAAGAAAAACCACTACTACCTCCATCAAGTCTTCGGCCGCACCTGGGCAATCCTGTCACATCTGTATGGTGAAGAAGATCTGAAGAACATGGGTCTTAATGAAGATTTTGACTGGTCTGCACCTCCACTGAAGAAATTCAAGAAGGTCAAGGTTCCTTCTCTGGTAGCCAGCTCATATTCTTCATCGCGCGACACTGATGAACATGAAGATTTAGACGACATTGCGGCAGGCCCTACATCAACCAATGACCCCAACAACGCTGGTGCTCCTTCATCAACTTGATTATCTTCAGGGGCGTTAGTCCTCAGTTTCGATCCTTTTGGTCATTTGATGACAAAGGGGGAGAAATTTGAGTTAGTCTTCAAGCGGGTCTATTTTATCGCCCATATACAACATTTTTTTCTAAGTTACAACTCTCGTTCTTCTGAAACTTTATTGGATCGAGTTGTAATCTTAAACCCGATGGTGCTCTGATACTTTTGATGCACTGTGCTCTGACACTCTTGATGCACTATTCTGCATGCTTATTCCTCATTGATATTATTGCACGCATGCAGAATTTCATCAGGCACCATATTTCATCATGCATTTCAAATTCTTCATATTATATGTTAAATGTGTGTATGAATTACAAGATATAGGGGGAGATCTCCATGATTCAACTCTTCAAGTGTTCATTGCTTCAAAAGCAAATTCCTCACTATGCACATCTTCAGGGGGAGTTCTTCTATATCTTGCAATCAAATTCCTCAATATCAGTATTTACACTTCATATGTTTATCCCCGTTGGAAACTTAACCTATATTGTCATCAATCACCAAAAAGGGGGAGATTGTAAGTGCATCTAGTGCCCCTTAGTGATTTTGGTGTATTGAAGACTTATAGGTTAAGGGACTAATGCGTGTGTGAGTGTACACAGGTCTATAAGTCTATGAGTTTGATATTTACAGGAAAAGTCGACCCTTAAAAATGAATATCTTTGACTAAAGATTTTGGTATTTATGAAGACTTTCATGAAGACTTTGAAAGTGAAGAAATTGGTGTGTCCGTGAAGACTTGATATTCATGCGAGGAATATGAAGCTTGAAGACTTTCGTTTTCATAGTTTTGTTTTTCTCTTTCTTGAGTCATAGGAAACACCGTACTGTTAAAGGGGGTCGAGGAAATAGTAAGGAAAAATTTCCATGTGATGCTCAACTCAAAATCCTACATCTACCAATCCCTTCGAGTGAAGCCATTGGAAATCTCATACAGTTCAGTCAATTTCTTCAGTGACAGAGACGAAGTTCTTCTGGTCTCTGAGGAATTTGTCCTGACTGAGGAGTTAGGAATTCGCCAGTGTGGATTGCCTACACAGTGAGGAACATGATAGCCCTGAGGATTTTGGTACTCAAAATTCCGACCGTTGCTGTGCTATGCGCCAGCTGTTCCAAAATATCTATCCACCGAACGGTCATACCATTGAAGGGCATTTATGTCTTATCATGTCGGGCTGCTCCCTAGGCTATAAATAGCCGCCCCCTACAACCACTAGCTGTGAGAGGCTGCTCCGAGAGAAACCGACACTTGTCATTTGAGAGCAACCCATCTTTTGAGAGCAACCTCCTTCCGAGGACTTTGAGAAAATCAAGTGAGGAAAAACCAAAAACCCAAAACCCTACAACCCCAGTGGATTGAGCTCACTGAAGAGATGATCCTGAGTGGATCCGACGCTGTACCTTTGAAGACTGTGCTTCTCCAGACGGTTAGGCGTCATGTCTAGAGCATCCAAGAGGAATTGGGATCGCCGGGTGCAAGTTTGTGAAGGTTTGGAAGTCGCTGAAGACTACCACCGCCTGAAGACTTACCACAAGTGATTGGACGAGGTCTGTGTGACCTTAGTTCAAGGAGAATACGGTGAGGACTGGGTGTCTTGGACTAAGTGTCCTTGACTTGGTGTCCGGGACAGTGTGTCCTCGAGTATAAATACTCAGCCGCTCCAACCAGACGTACAACTAAGACAGCAGTTAGAACTGGTCTACCAAATCATTGTCTTCATCGAGCTTACTGGTTCTATTTCCTCAACTCTTTCATTTCCTCATAACTGTGTTGTATGTTTGTTCATATCTGTGTTAGAAGACCTTCACTGAAGACTTTCTCAATTTCCTCAGTTCTATTTCTTCAGTCTGTTTGTTTTCATCCTGTGTTATCCTGTGATTACGCTTCCTGTACTCTGTGCCTGTCTTCATTTCATCATGATGACTATGCTTGTATTCTGTTGTGTTTACTTTTGAGTACTTATTCCGCTGCTAGTAGTTCTTCGCTAAGGAATTTCCTCACCAGCAAATTCCTCGGTGAAGAATTTCATAAAAATCGCCTATTCACCCCCTCTAGTTGATATAACGCACTTTCAGAACATAATAGATCAGGAGTTCCGCCGCGAGAAGCCTCCATAGCCACCGAAAACCAATCTAGACCCGTTCTGGCACCCTGTCGGAGGGGGGAATCCCTCTCTAGTGGCCATCTTCATCATCCCGGCGCTCTCCATGACGAGGAGGGAGTAGATCACCCTCGAGGCTGAGGGTATGCACCAGTAGCTATGTGTTTGATCTCTCTCTCTCATGTTCTTGAGGTGGTACGATCTTGATGTATCGCGAGCTTTGCTATTATAGTTGGATCTTATGATGTTTCTCCCCCTCTACTCTCTTGTAATGGATTGATTTTTCCCTTTGAAGTTATCTTATCGGATTGAGTCTTTAAGGATTTGAGTACACTTGATGTATGTCTTGCATGTGCTTATCCATGGTGACAATGGGATATTCACGTGATCCACTTGATGTATGTTTTGGTGATCAACTTGCGGGTTCCGTGACCACGTGAACTTATGCATAGGGGTTGGCACACGTTTTCGTCTTGACTCTCCGGTAGAAACTTTGGGGCACTCTTTTAAGTTTTTTTGTGTTGGTTGAATAGACGAATTTGAGATTGTGTGATGCATATCGTATAATCATACCCACGGATACTTGGGGTGACATTGGAGTATCTAGGTGACATTAGGGTTTTGGTTGATTTGTGTATTAAGGTGTTATTCTAGTATGAACTCTAGTATAAATTGAACGGAAATAATAGCTTCATGTTATTTTACTACGGACTCTTGAATAGATTGATCAGAAAGGATAACTTTGAGGTGGTTTCGTACCCTACATTAATCTATTCATTTGTTCTCCGCTATTAGTGACTTTGGAGTGACTCTTTGTTGCATGTTGAGGGATAGTTATATGTTCCAATTATGTTATTATTGTTGAGAGAACTTGCACTAGTGAAAGTATGAACCCTAGGCCCTGTTTCCTAGAATTTCAATACCGTTTGTGCTCACTTTTACCACTTGCTACCTTGCTGTTTTTATATTTTTAGATTACAAAAACCATTATCTACTATCCATATTGCACTTGTATCACCATCTCTTCGCCGAATTAGTGCACCTATACAATTTACCATTGTATTGGGTGTGTTGGGGACACAAGAGACTCTTTGTTATTTCGTTGCAGGGTTGCTTGAGAGAGACCATCTTCATCCTACGCCTCCCACGGATTGATAAACCTTAGGTCACCCACTTGAGGGAAATTTGCTACTGTCCTACAAACCTCTGCACTTGGAGGCCCAACAATGTCTACAAGAAGAAGGTTGTGTAGTAGACATCAAGCTCTTTTCTGGCGCCGTTTCCGGGGAAGTTAGCACTTGAAGGTATATCTTTAGATCTTGCAATCGAATATTTTTGTTTCTTGTTTTATCACTTGTTTATTTTATAAAAAATGGAATTGAGTTTGCCTCATATGCTTCATCTTTTAAATATCTTTTGTGAGAATGATGGAAAGGAAAATGGTGCTCAAATGCTAGAAGAAGAAGTCTATAAAATGTTTGGCACTAAATCTATGAATAATGAGCATGATTGCAATGTTGTTAGTATGAACTCCTTGAATATCCATAGTGCTAATGATGATTGCACCAGTCATGATGAAAATGTCTCTTATAAGAATGTCAACTTTTATGGAGTGCATAGAGTTTGCAAGTACATACCAAATAGGGAAGATAGATTTTGCAAGAGGCATAAGTATTTAGAAACTAAATGGTTGCAAGAGAGGCTAGATGTTTGTACTGAAAATTTAAAATTTCTTCACCGTACTTGTGAACTTTGCAATGAACATGGTCATTTAAATCTCAAATGCAAATTGTTTCATGATTGTATCGTGTCCAAAAATTGTGACAATTTGATTTCCCTTACACATCATAATGAACTTAGTTTGATTTTCGGTTATGAAGAAATGAAACGTATAACTAAGCATATTCTAGAATATAACCTTGAGAAATTCCTCGATATTGATCTAGAAGAAATTCTTATGTATTGTGTGGTGAATTGCATTGAAAATCCTTATATTGTCAATTACATAAAGAAAAGAAAACAAATAGAGGATGAAGAGAATACTAATGAAAGGGAAGAGGCTTCCCAATATCCTCCTATTATTTCTTATGATGAATCAGGTAACGAGGAGGAGCCTTCTATTCAACCAATCTCATCAATAAGGAGCTCCAAAAAGAGGACTGAACCCACACATGATGTGAAGAAGAAAAAAGAAAAGACGGAGAAGCAAAGGTAAAAATGTATCCCTCCCAAATGATGTTGCTCCTACTACTCATTGTGATGATGATAATTGTTATACTATTGGTGCTATCCATACTATTAATGATGAGAGTGATTATGCTTATGATATGAAAAGGCCCAAGCTTGGGGATGCTATGTCTAATGAGAATGACATGTTTGAGAATGTATTTGCTGCAATTAATGTTATTCCCAAGCTTTGGGATGCTATGTTTAATGAAGATGATATTTGTAGTCTCACAAGTTTTGATCTGCAAATTTATTATGATGATAGCATGCCTCCTACTTATGATGATTATATTGATGAAAGTGGGTTTGGAAGAGTGTCAACTTTAGGAAGTAATGATCCCACTATTTTGGAGTGTGTTGAATCTTATTGTGATAATTATGAAAGTGGATTTGGAGAGGTCATGACTTTATTTAGTAATGATTCCACTATCTTGGAAGAGTTTTCAATTGATTATGATGAGAACAAAATTGCTACTTATGATGATTATTGTGATGATACTTATGCTATAAAAAGTAGTGATGATTATATTTATAAAACTTGTCATGATTATGATTACCCTTTTTCTGAACATTACTCCTTTAATGTGGAAACAATTTGTAGTATTCGAGTTTCTTATGATACTCCCACTATTCCGAATAAGAAGAATTTTGCCTATGTGGAGAGCAATAAAATTTCTATGCTTGTGGATCATGAAAAGAATGCCTTATGTGATAGTTATATTGTTGAATTCATTCATGATGCTACTGAGAATTATTATTAGGGAGGAGTGTATGCTTGTAGGGATTGCAACAATATCAAGTTTCCTTTCAAATTAGCCCGCCATTGTTGGCTCCCTTCCTGCTCAATATTTGGGAAGAGGACTAGGGCCTCTATAAATAGGACCCGCCACCAACAGAGCAAGGGGGTTGAGTGGTAGGAAGAAAGAGGCTCGTTAGAGAGGTGAGAAGCCGAGAGAAAGAGAGAGAGAAAGGTAGCTGAACTCCCCCCATCAGTTCATCGCCCCAGCCAAGAACAGACCCTCGCGAGGCTGTTCTTCCTTGTATTGTTTGTCATCATCAGCCCAAGAGGCAATCCACACACCACACACTGGAGTAGGGTATTACACCACAACGGTGGCCCGAACCAGTATAAACCCTGTGTCCCTTGTGTTGTTCTTTTCATAGCTTTGATCCTAGCGTGGCGGAGGGGTGCAGGTAGGTAGCAGGCGAAATCTCCGCGTGCACCCCAGTGTTCGAACCTCAAGGGTCTGCCGGAACCCGAAATCTGACACACTTCCAGTGTGACTGAGCCTGTACAGTTGGCTTCTACACCTGGTATGACGCCTTTAAAGGTCGTTTTGGTGGGCTTGATCCTAGAGGGATCTATGCCCATTTTTCGCACTATATCCTGGTAAAGCAGGTTCAGGCTGCTGCCGCCGTCCATGAGAACTCTTGTGAGATGAAATCCATCAATGATTGGGTCTAGAATCAATGCGGCAAAGCTGCTGTGACAGATGCTAGTCGGGTGGTCCCTTCGATCAAAGGTGATCGGGAAGGAGGACCATGGGTTGAACTTTGGGGCGACTGGCTCCATCGCGTATACGTCCCGTAACGCACGCTTCCGCTCCCTCTTGGGGATGTGGGTTGCGTATATCATGTTCACCGTCCGCACTTGCGGGGGAAATCCCTTCTGTCCACCGTTGTTCGGCGGCCTGGGCTCCTCCTCGTTGTCGCTATACATCCCCTTGTCTTTGTTTTCGGCTCTCAACTTGCCTGCCTGCTTGAACACCCAACAATCCCTATTGGTGTGATTGGCTGGCTTTTCGGGGGTGCCATGTATCTGGCACAAGCGGTCGAGTATTCGGTCCAAACTGGACGGGCCCTGAGTATTTCTTTTGAATGGCTTTTTCCGTTGACCGGATTTGTAGCCTCGGAATCCGGCATTAACTGCCGTATCCTCGTTGCTGTCGCTGTTAACATGGCGCTTTTGTTTGTTCCGACGCGACCTGTCGCTTTTGTCCTTGGTATTCGAATTACCAGGGTTCTTGGTTAAATTGTTGCTGCGAGCTAGCTAGCTGTCTTCTCCCGTGCAAAAGCGGGTCATGAGTGTCGTGAGGGCTGCCATAGATTTTGGCTTTTCCTGTCCCAGGTGCCGGGCAAGCCACTCGTCACGGATATTATGCTTGAAGGCCGCTAAGGCCTCTGCGTCCGGACAGTCGACTATCTGGTTTTTCTTTGTTAGGAACCGTGTCCAGAATTGCCTGGCCGATTCCTCTGGCTGCTGAATTATGTGGCTTAGGTCATCGGTGTCCGGTGGTCGCACATAAGTGCCCTGGAAGTTGTCAAGGAATGCGGCTTCCAGGTCCTCCCAAGAACCGATTGAGTCTGCTGGCAAGCTGTTAAGCCAATTTCGGGCCGGTCCCTTAAGTTTGAGTGGGAGGTATTTGATGGCGTGTAGATCATCACCGCGGGCCATGTGGATATGAAGGAGATAATCCTCGATCCATACCGTAGGATTTGTTGTGCCATCGTACGATTCGATGTTTACGGGTTTGAAGCCCTCAGGGATTTTATGATCCATTACTTCATCTATGAAGCATAGTGGGTATGCGGCGCCTCTGTATTGGGCTTTATCGTGACGCAGCTCGAAGGAGCTTTGTCTGTTGAGTTCGGCCCGGCCGGATTTATTGCATCCGGAGTGACGATCACCGTCACGTGCCGTGGGGCGCCTGCGCGATCCGTAGATCGATCTTGTTTGCCTTGCCTTGTCCTCCAGTATGTCGCGCAGGTCGGGCGCATTTTCCCGTGCCTTAGTATGCTTGGCGCGGCGTCGGGGCATGGCTTGAGTGGAGGTCCAAGAGGCCTCTCTGTCGCGGCCACGAGGTGGCCGGTCGGCCATGTCATGCGCTGGTGATGTAGGTGCTTCCTCCTCTAGTCGGGGTAGTAGCCTACGCTTTGGGTAACTCTTGGAGGGGCGTTCGAGTTCGTACTCTTCGGCCGCAAGGACTTCAGTCCATCTGTCAGCTAACAAATCCTGATCAGCTCTAAGTTGTTGCTGCTTTTTCTTGAGGCTGCTTGCCGTGGCCATAAGCCTGTGTTTAAAACGCTCTTGTTCGGCAAGATCCTCAGGCACGACGAACTCGTCGTCGTCAAGGCTTGCCTCGTCTTCGGAGGGAGGCGTATAATTATCGTCCTCAACCTCTTGGTCCGCCGCCCTCTCGTGAGGGCTGGCTTCTCTGTCCTCCTGTGCTGAATCTTGCTGGAGGGGGTGTTGTTCGGCGCTATCTGGAGTAGTATTATCTCCCGTGCTGGAATCACCGTTTTTGCTTTGGCGGGATTTAGAGCGGCGCCGCTGACGCCGGCGCTTGGGCTGTTTCTTAGTGGTATCGTCCCCCGCTGTTCCGTCGCCATCTCCATCCTTTGGAGTGCCAACCATATATATGTCATATGACGAGGTGGCCTTCCAGCACCCTACAGGTGCTGGTTCTTGTTCGTCTCCTGCATCGTCGTCCATGCCGGTGATGTCTTCGGAGTCAAAGTCAAGCATGTCGGTTAAGTCGTCGATAGTGGCTACGAAGTGGGTGGTGGGTGGGTTTTGAATTTCTTCATCGTCTGTATCCCAACCTTGCTAACCGTAGTCCAGCCAGGGCTCTCCTGATAAAGAGAGAGACTTTAAAGAATTCAGGATGTCGCCGAAGGGCGAGTGCTGAAAGATGTCCGCGGCGGTGAACTCCATTATCGGCGCCCAATTGGATTCGATCAGCAGGGGCGCGGGGGGCTCGGAGTTCGGAGAGGAATCCGGCTCCTCGGAGTCACGGGCCATGCGGAGTGCGGGGCTGGAGTTTGGCTCGATCGCCTCTGAGATCGCAGCCCCTGAGGCAGCGTCCAACCGCTGATCCTCGATCGGCGCAGTAGGCTCCGAATCAATGGTCGGAACCGATGCGTGTGCGGCCTCCAAGGCGCTGTTCGGCGGCAGAGCTATATCATGCCCATCGAGACAGTGCGCGCGTGCTTGGCTGTGGCTCGAATCTGTCGAAGATCAAGTCCCCGCGGATGTCAGCCGTGTAGTTTAGGCTTCCAAACCTGACCTGATGGCCAGGGGCGTAGCTTTCGATCTTCTCAAGGTGGCCAAGCGAATTGGCCCGCAGTGCGAAGCCGCCGAAGACGAAGATCTGTCCGGGGAGAAAAGTCTCACCCTGGACTGCATCGTTGTTGATGATCGAAGGAGCCATCGGGCTTAAAAGCGACGACACAATGGAACTCTCAATGAAAGCACCAATGTTGGTGTCAAAACCGGCGGATCTCGGGTAGGGGGTCCCGAACTATGCGTCTAGGCTGGATGGTAACAGGAGGCAAGGAACATGATATTTTACCCAGGTTCGGGCCCTCTTGATGGAGGTAAAACACTACGTCCTGCTTGATTAATATTGATGATATGGGTAGTACAAGAGTAGATCTACCACGAGATCAAGGAGGCTAAACCCTAGAAGCTAGCCTATGGTATGATTGTTGTATGATGAAGTTGTCCTACGGACTAAAACCCTCCGGTTTATATAGACACCAGAGAGGGTTAGGGTTACACAAAGTCGGTTACAATGGTAGGAGATCTTGAATATCTGCATCGCCAAGCTTGCCTTCCATGCCAAGGAAAGTCCCATCCGGACACGGGACGAAGTCTTCAATCTTGTATCTTCATAGTCCTGGAGTCCAGCTGAAGGTATAGTCTGGCTACCCGAACACCCCCTAATCCAGGACTCCCTCACCAGCCCTCGCAAAAATGCGACGCCAGTGCTTCGCATACATAACTACGCTCTAGAAATACCATGGGTACAGGGGGAGGGGCACCATCACAGCACGCCCGAAACACAGCTTAAACCGCACCAGGGGCTGCCGATTTTTTTATTTTCTCTTACTTTCAGGACTCCATTCTTCAGAAGGCTTGTTCGGCAGTTCAATTGCCGCACAAACGATGGAAGAACCAGGGAAGCAGACAAGCCATGCCACATTACGGAACTCCCAGGTGGTCTCTATCACGAGCAGTATACCTGTTTTGCATACCATTCCGCAGCCTGCCCCTGGAACGGACATGTTAAATAGTCCAACCTTTTGCTTATCGCATTATTTGTATCGTTCTGCTTTGATCGCAGCACTTTTTAATAAACAATGCATAGATTCTGTCTATTTTTGCATTACTTTTTTACAAATATATGTTCCTTAACGACATGTTGCACCCGTACACTTTGGTACGGCCAAAATACGCCAGGGGCTTTAGTACCCCTCAATATGGTGTGAGAAGTCCGAACACTTTAACAAGTGCGGCACCCCGAACTTATAGCATTATATGCATCGGCTCCGAATCATGTCTTGGGTCAATAGTTGGGTTTGCCCGGCTCCTATGTTTTGGTGCCTTACATTCTGCTGTGTCGGCTAAGGTAGCACTAGGAGAACTACTGTGATTGTGCCCCAGTTGAGCTGGGTCAAGCACCTCAGTAGAGAAAGCTAAAACTGACTGTCATGATGAAGCGAGAGCTGGTCGCTGTTTGAGAGGTTTTTCGAGTCCCTAAAGACTTATGCCGCTTAGAGCGAGGAGTCGGCTCTGTCCGGCCAAGGCGTGGATAGCGCCCCGAACTCGGTCTTTCGAATACTAGGGGCTTCGCCGAAATTTAAAATTATAGAATTCTATGGCTAAGTGAGAGTGTTCACGCATTATAGTCTGATTGCCTTGTTCGTTGTGCTGAGCGCCTCCCTTGAAGGACCCAAGCATGGGAAAAAGAGCGCTCAGGTTTATCCCCGAACACCCCAGCACTAGCGGCACGGGGGTAGAAGCCGACGACTTGCCATTTCTCAGAATTGATAAACAGCCGCACAAAAGGTAATATTTTAAATTCCAACAGCATTGCTTAGCGCATACGAACAAGTTTTCAGCGCACAGGACAAAACGAGCGAGTTTTACTCAAAAATTACATCCCTGGAACATTCATCCGCCACAAGGCGGGCACCCTTCAGAACATCCGTATAATAATTCTCGGGCTTGCGATGCTCTTTCCCTGGCGGTGGCCCGTCCTTCACAAGCTTCTCAGCATCCAGCTTGCCCCAGTGCACCTTAGCATGGGCAAGGCCCTACGGGCACCTTCAATGCAGACAGAGCGCTTGATGACTTCGAGCCTTGGACAGGCCCCCACCAGCCGCCGCACCAACCCGAAATAGCTCCCAGGCAGAGCCTCTCCAGGCCATAGCCGAACTATGAGGCCCTTCATGGCCTGTTCGGCCGCCTTGTGGAGCTCGAACAGTTGCTTCAGCTGGTTGCTCAGGGGCACGGGGTGTCCGGCCTCAGCATACTGAGACCAGAACACCTTCTCTGTCGAGCTGCCCTCCTCGGCTCGATAGAATGCGGTGGCATCGGACACGCTACGGGGAAGATCTGCGAATGCCCTTGGAGAGCTCCGGATTCGGGTAAGTAACAAGTAACTCACGTTTATGTGTTTGCTTTGCATAAAGAATGCCTTACCCGTTGCTATCTTTTTCACCGCATCCAACTTCTAGAGGGTCTTCTGGGATTCAGCCTTGGCAGACTTGGCGTTTTTAATAGCCGCCGTGAGCTCGGACGCTCCCGTCTTTGAGTCAAGCTCCAAACTCTCATGTTTTTTCATGAGAACGTGGAGCTCTTGCTGCACCTTGCCAACCTGGGCCTCATACTTCTCCCACTCGGTGCGCTCCGTGGCCGCCCTCTTCTCGGCCTTGAGCAGCGCTTGCTTAAGGGTCGCCACCTCAGACGTGCCCCCTAAAATAGCCACGATAATCCTGTCATTTTTTGCAATTGCACCTTATATATATATATATATTTAAACAAGGTATTTCTTACCTTCCTTGTCCTCAAGCTGCTTCTTGGCACGCCCGAGCTCTTGCTCGGACCGCTCGAGGTTCTACTTTAGCGTGTCCACTTCCACAGTCAGTGCGGCAGACGCCAGCACAGAAGTCTGCATATGCATATTGACTCCTTTTTGTTAGACTCCTGCGAATTTTATTTGATCCTCTATTCGGCTTTTCTTCCCTAAGGCCAAACAGAGCATCAGGGGCTACTGTCTATGCGGCAATATTATTTACACATTCTTTACTTACCTCAAAGCCTATTAAAAGGCTAGTACAAGCTTTAGTCAGTCTGCTCTTGGCGGACTGAACCTTCTGGACCACCACACTCATAATGGTGCGGTGCTCCTCGTCGATGGAGGCGCCTTTGAGCACCTCCAACAGATTGTCCGGCACCTCCGGTTGGACGGGGGTCACCGGCACGATGGGCTTGCTCCTCTTGGAAGGAGGTCCCCTGCTGGACTCTGGAACCTTTGAAGGTTCCGGAGCGGTGTCCGGCCTAGGGCCGGACTTGGAGCACTGGGAGGTTTATCCCCTTTACTCCTGGAGTCCGAGAGGTCACCTTGCGGCGCCTCCAGGACCAGCTCCTCCTGGCTTGGAACCTGTTGGGACAACACTTCAGCGTCGTCCGTAGGGCGGGGGGGAGGTAGCCGTCGGAAGTGAATTCACATCCGACGAGTCCAGTGAACCGCTCGACGTCGCGTTGAGCCGATCTTTGGGTGGGCCGCATAATCATATTCGACATAAGGGGAAGTTGTGCAATAAAGAAATACTATGAATTACTCTGGTATCCGGATACTTACAATTTCGCCAGGGGCTTGGCCCTGAGCGGCCACTCCTCTCCGCCGTCGTCGGCGTCGGTGGAGTAGTCCGGAGGAAGGGTTTCCCCCTTCTTGGACCCTTCGGCCTCCCCAGTGAGGGCGGCCTTCCTTTTCTTCTCTCCCCCCGCTAGAGGGGGAGAGGTCTCTTCTTCCTCCTCCTCGTCTTCATGGGAGGAATGCGCCTTGGATCCGTCGGATGATGAACCTGACACCTCCTGGCGCCGGGCACTTTTTCGAGTCCCCGTGGCCTTCTTCGTGGCCTTCTTCTCCGGCACCACATGGGGTGCCAGAACCAGCAGCTTCGCCAAGCGGGCATCTACTGGGTCTTCGGGCAAAGGAGCCGGACAGTCGATCTGTCCAGACTTCGCCTGCCAAACCTGTCAAAGGTAAGGGAGCTTAGATCCCGCATAGAGTTAAACTATGAAAAACTAATACCTTGGAAAAGTTACAAACAACTTACCGCGCTAGCGTGACGCTGCGCGCTGAATCCGCGATCCTCGGTAGCGGATGCGGGAGCCTCGGCGCCCTTGAAAAGCACCTTCCAGGCATCTTCGTACGTCGTGTCGAAGAGCCTGCTCAGAGTTCGGTGTTGCGCCAGGTTGAACTCCCACAAATTGAAGGCCCGTTGTTGACACGGGAGGATCCGGCGGATGAGCATAACCTGGACTACGTTGACAAGCTTGAGCTGCTTGTCAACCAGGGTTTGGATGCATGTTTGCAGTCCAGTCACCTCTCCTTTGCTGCCCCACGACGGACCCGTCTCTTTCCAGGACGTGAGCCACGTTGGGGGTCTGGACCGGAACTCGGGGGCTGCGACCCATTCAGGGTTGCGCGGCTCGGTGATGTAGAACCACCCCGATTGCCACCCCTTCAGGGTCTCCACATAGGAGCCCTCGAGCCATAAGACGTTGGGCATCTTGCCCACCATGGCGCCTCTGCACTCCGCCTGGTTGCCGCGCACCACCTTCGGCTTGACATTGAAAGTCTTGAGCCATAGGCCGAAATGGGGGCGGATGTAGAGGAAAGCCTCGCACACGACGATAAACGCCGGGATGTTGAGGATAAAGTTCGGGGCCAGATCATGGAAATCCAGGCCATAGTAGAACATGAGTCCCCGGACGAATGGGTGGATAGGAAAGCCCAGTCCACGGAGGAAGTGGGGAAGGAATACTCCCCTCTCATGGGGCCTTGGGGTGGGGAGGAGCTGCCCCTCTTCGGGAAGCCGGTACGCGATGTCGTTAGACAAGTATCCGACCTTCCTCAGTTTTTTGATGTGTCCCTCCGTGACGGAGGAGACCATCCACTTGCCTCCCGCTCCGGACATGGCTGGAGAAGGTTGAGGTGGGGAGTGTGGACTTGGGCGCTAGAGCTCGAGTGCGCGAAAATGGATAGGCAAAGGAGGAAGAAGGCATAGGTGAAAAGGTGGACCCTTATCCCCTTATATGGGTGGACACAAGTACGTGTCCCCACCAGCCTGGTAAAACTCGCTTATCTCCAAGCACCATAATCAATGGCACGGTTGGGTTACCCACGCCCGTATTGATGAGAATCCCGGGATAATGGGACACGATCTCTGCTTTAACAAGACGTGCCAAGGAAACCGCCTCGCATGACGCGCTGAGGTGGGATAATAAAACGATTCGGATAAAGGCTTGGCCGTGGTGTGTCACACTACAGAATATGTCAGCAGATTAGATTTGTGTAAATATTATTCTCTCTATGGCAATATGTGGAAACTTATTTTGCAGAGCCGGACGCTATCTTTCTGTTCAAAATCTTCTATGAAGTACTTGGAGGAGGAACCCGCCTTGCAATGCCGAAGACAATCTGCGCGCCGGACTCATCGTCATTGAAGCCTAGTTCAGGGGCTACTGAGGGAGTCCTAGATTAGGGGGTGTCCGGATGGCCGGACTATACCTTCAGCCGGATGGCCGGACTATACCTTCAGCCGGACTCCTGGACTATGAAGATACAAGATTGAAGACTTCGTCCCGTGTCCGGAAGGGACTTCCCTTGGCATGGAAGGCAAGCTTGGCGATACGGATATATAGATCTCCTCCCATTGCACCCGACTTTGTGTAACCCTAACCCTCTCCTGTGTCTATATAAACCGGAGGGTTTTAGTCCGTAGGACAACATTCAGAACAACAATCATACCATAGGCTAGCTTCTAGGGTTTAGCCTCTCCGATCTCCTGGTAGATCTACTCTTGTACTACCCATATCATCAATATTAATCAAGCAGGACGTAGGGTTTTACCTCCATCAAGGGGGCACGAACCTGGGTAAAACTTCGTGTCCCTTGCCCCCTGTTACCATCCGGCCTAGACGCACAGTTCAGGACCCCCTACCCGAGATCCGTCGGTTTTGACACCGACATCAACCATCAACACTTGATGTTTTTTCTTGATTTCTACCTTCGCCAATTTCAGCATCGCGAAGAGCTTGGGAACCGTTTCCGTTATCCCTTGCATATTATAGTTCGTCACGAAGTTCTAGTAACTTAGTGATAGTGACTAGAGAACTCTATCAATCACTATCTTATCTAGAAGATTAACTCCCACTTGATTCAAGTGATTGTAGTACTCAGACATTCTGAGCACATGCTCACTAGCTGAGCTATTCTTCTCCATCTTGTAGGCAAAGTACTTGTCAGAGGTCTCATACCTCTTAACACGGGCATGAGTCTGAAATACCAATTTCAACTCTTGGAACATCTCATATGCTCCGTGGTGTTCAATACGTTTTTGAAGTCCCGGTTCTAAGCCGTAAAATATGGTGCACTAAACTATCAAGTAGTCATCATACCTAGCTTGTCAAACGTTCATAACGTCTGCATCTGCTCCTGCAATAGGTCTGTCACCTTGCGGTGCATCAAGGACATAATTCTTCTGTACAGCAATGAGGAAAAAAACCTCATATCACGGACGTAGTTCGCAATATTGCTACTATCATCTTTCAACTTATTTTTCTCTAGGAACATATAAAAATAAAACAGGGGATCTATACTCGAGCTATTGATCTACAACATAATTTTCAAATACTACCAGGACTAAGTTCATGATAAATTAAAGTTCAATTAATCAAATTACTTAATTACTCCCACTTAGATAGACATCCCTCTAATCATCTAAGTGACCACGTGATCCATATCAACTAAACCATGTCCGATCATCACGTGAGATGGAGTAGTTTTCAATGGTGAACATGACTATGTTGATCATATCTACTATATGATTCATGTTCGACCTTTCGGTCTCAGTGTTTTGAGGCCATATCTGCATATGCTAGGCTCGTCAAGTTTAACCTGAGTATTCTGCTTGTGCAAAACTGGCTTGCACCCGCTGTATGTGAACGTAGATCTTATCACACCCGATCATCACGTGGTGTCTCGGCACAACGAACTGTAGCAACGGTGCATATTTAGGGAGAATACTTATACCTTGAAATTTAGTGAGAGATCATCTTATAATGCTACCATCGTACTAAGCAAAATAAGATGCATAAAGGATAAATATCACATGCAATCAATATAAGTGGTATGATATGGCATCATCATCTTGTGCCTTTGATCTCCATCTCCAAAGCACCGTCATGATCACCATCGTCACCGGCTTGACACCTTCATCTCCATCGAAGCATCGTTGTCGTCTTGCCAACTATTGCTTCTACTACTATCGCTACCGCTTAGTGATAAAGTAAAGCAATTACATGGCGATTGCATTTCATACAATAAAGCGACAACCATATGGCTCCTGCCAGTTACTGATAACTGTTACAAAACATGATCATCTCATACAACAATTTATATAATCACGTCTTGACCATATCACATCACAATATGCCCTGCAAAAAAGTTAGACGTCCTCTACTTTGTTGTTGCAAGTTTTATGTGGCTGCTACGTGCTTCTAGAAAGAACCGTTCTTACCTACGCATCAAAACCACAACGATTTTTTGTCAAGTGTGTTGTTTTAACCTTCAACAAGGACCGGGTGTAGTCAAACTCGATTCAACTAAAGCTGGAGAAACAGACACCCACTAGCCACCTGTGTGCAAAGCACGTCGGTAGAACCAGTCTCATGAACGCGGTCATGTAATGTCGGTCTGGGCCACTTCATCCAACAATACCGCTGAATCAAAGTAAGACATTGCTGGTAAGCTGTATGACTATTATCGCCCACAACTCTTTGTGTTCTACTCGTGCATATAACATCTACGCATAGACCTGGCTCGGATGCTACTGTTGGGGAACGCAGTATTTCAAAAAAATTCCTACGATCACGCAAGATCTATCTAGGAGATGCATAGCAACGAGAGGGGAGAGTGTGTCTACGTACCCTCGTAGGCCGAAAGCGTAAGCGTTTAGTAACGCGGTTGGTGTAACCGAACGTCTTCACGATCCAACCGATCAAGTACCGAACGCACGACACCTCTGCGATCTACACACGTTCAGCTCGGTGACATCCCTCCTACTCTTGATCCAGCTGAGGCCGAGGGTGAGTTCCAATAGCACGACGAGATGTTGACGGTGATGATGAAGTTACCGACGCAGGGCTTCGCCTAAGCACTATGACAATATGACAGAGGTGGAAAACTATGGAGGGGGGCACCGCACACGGCTGAAGATCAACTTGTGTCTCTATGGGGTGCCCCCTCTCCCGTATATAAAGGAGGGGAGGAGGAGGAGGGTAGGCCTCAAGGGGTGCACCCAAAGGGGGGATTCCTACTCCTAGAATGAGTAGGTTTCCCCCTTTCCTAGTCCAAGTAGGAGAAGAAGGAAGGAGAGGGAGAGGGAGAAGGAAAGAGGGGGGCGCCGCCCCTCCTAGTCCAATTCGGACCAGCCCATGGGGGGCACGCTGCCTCCCCTTGTGACCCTTCTCTCCTTTCCACTAAAGCCCAATAAGGCCCAATACTTCCCCAGTGAATTCCTGTAACTCTCCGGTTCTCCGAAAAATACCCGAATCACTCGGAACCTTTCCGATGTCCTAATATAGCCTTCCAATATATGAATCTTTACCTCTCGACCATTTCGCGACTCCTCGTCATGTCCGTGATCTCATCCGGGACTCCGAAAAAATTTCGACCATCAAATCACATAGCTCATAATACAAATCGTCATCGAACGTTAAGCGTGCGGACCCTACGGGTTCGATAACTATGTAGACATGACCGAGACACATCTCCGGTCAATAACCAATAGCGGAACCTGGATGGTCATATTGGCTCCTACATATTCTACGAAGAACTTTATCGGTCAAACCGCATAACGACATACATTCTTCCCTTTGTCATCGGTATGTTACTTGCCTGATATTCGATCATCGGTATCATCATACCTAGTTAAATCTCGTCACCGGCAAGTCTCTTTACTCGTTCTGTAATGCATCATCCCGTGACTAACTCATTAGTCACATTGCTGGCAAGGCTCATAGTGATGTGAATTACCGAGAGGGCTTAGAGATACCTCTCTGATACACGGAGTGACAAATCCTAATCTCGATCTATGCCAACTCAACAAACACCATTGGAGACACCTGTAGAGCATCTTTATAATAACCCAGTTATGTTGTGACGTTTGATAGCACACTAAGTGTTCCTTCGGTATTCGGGAGTTGCATAATATCATAGTTATAGGAACATGTATAAGTCATGAAGAAAGCAATAGCAATAAACTAAACGATCATAGTGCTATGCTAACGGATGGGCCTTGTCCATCATATCATTCTCTAATGATGTGATCCCGTTCATCAAATGACAACACATGTCTATGGTCAGGAAACATAACCATCTTTGATTAACGAGCTAGTCAAGTAGAGGCATACTAGGGACACTTTGTTTGTCTATGTATTCACACATGTACTAAGTTTCCGGTTAATACAATTCTAGCATGAATAATAAACATTTATCATGATATAAGTAAATATAAATAACAACTTTATTATTGCCTCTATGATATATTTCCTTCATGAAAGCGGAAAGCGTTTAGTAACGCGGTTGATGTAGTCAAACGCCTTCATGATTCAACCGATCCTAGAACCGAACGTACGGTACCTCCTTGTTCTATACACGTTCAGCTCGATGACGTACCTCGAGCTCTTGATCCAGTTGAGGACGAGGGAGAGTTCCGTCAGCACGACAGCACGGTGATGGTGATGATGAAGTTACCGGCGCAGGGCTTCGCCTAAGCACTACGATGATATGATCGAGGTGTGTAACTGTGGAGGGGGGCACCACATACGGCTAAGAGAAGACTTGGTGTGTCTTTGGGGTGCCCCCTCCCACGTATATAAAGGAGGGGGGAAGAGGAGGCCGACTGAAAGGGGGGCGCGCCATAGGGGGGAGTCCTACTTGGACTCCCGGTCCAAGTAGGATTCGCCCCCCCCCCTTTAAATTCCTATTCCAACTAGGAGAAGGAGGGAGGGAGGAAGAGGAGAGAAGGAAGGAGGGGGGCGCCGCCCCCACCCCTTGTCCAATTCGGATTGGCAAGGGGGGTGCTACCTCCTGGCCGGCCCTTTCTCTTCTCCACTAAGGCCCATGGTGGCCCATTAACCTTCCGGGCCGTTCCGGTAACCTTCGGTACTCCAAAACTCATCTGAATCAACCCAAACCATTCCGGTCTCCGAATGTAGCCTTCCAATATATGAATCTTTACCTCTCAACCATTCAGAAACTCCTCGTCATGTCCATGATCTCATCCGGGACTCTGAACAAACTTCGGTCATCAAATCACATAACTCACAATACAAATCGTCATCGAACGTTAAGCGTGCGGACCCTACGGGTTCGAGAACTATATAGACATGACCAAGACACATATCCGGTCAATAACCAATAGCGGAACCTAGATGCTCATATTGGCTCCTACATATTCTTCGAAGATCTTTTATGGGTCAAACCGCATAACAACATGCATTGTTCCCTTGTCATCGGTATGTGACACGTCTCCAACGTATCTATAATTTTTTTATTGTTCCATGCTATTATATTATCAACCTTGGATGTTTTATATGCATTTATATACACTTTCATATTATTTTTGGGACTAACCTATTTACCGGAGGCCCAACCCAAAATGTTGTTTTATTGCCTATTTCAGTGTTTCGAAGAAAAGGAATATCGAATGGAGTCCAAACGGAATGAAACCTTCGGGAGAGTTATTTTTGGAATGGAAGCAACCCAGGAGACTTGGAGTAGACCTCAGGAAAGCTTCGAGGTGGCCACGAGGCAGGGAGGCGCGCCTGCCCCCGCCCCCTGCACGCGCCCCCGACCCTCGTGGGCCCATCGTGACTCCCCTGATCGACTTCTTTCACCTATATATGTCCATATACCCTAAAAACATCGAGGAACATGTAAGTGCATCTAGTGCCCCTTAGTGATTTTGGTGTATTGAAGACTTATAGGTTAAGGGACTAATGCGTGTGTGAGTGTACACAGGTCTATAAGTCTATGAGGAGTTTGATATTTACAGGAAAAGTGGACCCCTAAAAATGAATATCTTCGACTGAAGATTTTGGTATTTCTGAAGACTTTCATGAAGACTTTGAAAGTGAAGAAATTGGTGTGTCCATGAAGACTTGATATTCATGCGAGGAATATGAATCTTGAAGACTTTCGTTTTCATAGTTTTGTTTTTCTCTTTCTTGAGTCATAGGAAACACCGTACTGTTAAAGGGGGTCGAGGAAATACTAAGGAAAAATTTCCATGTGATGCTCAACTCAAAATCCTACATCTACCAATCCCTTCGAGTGAAGCCATTGGAAATCTCATATAGTTCAGTCAATTTCTTCAGTGACAGAGACGAAGTTCTTCTGGTCTCTGAGGAATTTTTCCTGACTGAGGAGTTAGGAATTCGCCAGTGCGGATTGCCTACACAGTGAGGAACATGATAGCCCTGAGGATTTTGGTACTCAAAATTCCGACCGTTGCTGTGCTATGCGCCAGCTGTTCCAAAATATCTATCCACCGAACGGTCATACCATTGAAGGGCATTTATGTCTTATCATGTCGGGCTGCTCCCTAGGCTATAAATAGCCGCCCCCTACAACCACTAGCTGTGAGAGGCTGCTCCGAGAGAAACTGACACTTGTCATTTGAGAGCAACCCATCCTCCGAGGACTTTGAGCGAAAATCATCAAGTGAGGAAAAACCAAAAACCCAAACACCTACAAACCCCAAGTGATTGAGCATCACTGAAGAGATTGATCCTGAGTGGATCCGACACTTGTTACCTTTGAAGACTGTGCTTCTTCCAGACGGTTAGGCGTCATGGTCTAGAGCATCCAAGAGGA